>NW_017307536.1:429924-438870 GCF_000935625.1 Nanorana parkeri | reverse complement strand
GGGGCGGGGGGTGGCGGAAAAAAATGTTCTGCCCCGGGCACCCATAACTCTCTGGTTACGCCACTGATGGGACCCACCATGATTCTCAGCCAGTGTTTACATACATGTTTACATGTATACAAACACTGGTTAGTTACTTCATTTCAAAAGATGCTGCCCAGGCCAGATTTAACCATCAGCATGCTTCAGTTAATTTGACAATAACGTTATGACTATTTTGCATACCTAAATCATTTTTATATGAGGACATACAAGGCTTTTGTTTGGTACACTGTTATATATTATTTTACACTGTTCTATTTTTTTAAATGTATTATTATTTCTTTCAATTCTGTAATTGTATCTGACGAATACAAATATTAAACATATTGCACTGCAAATGCCACTGCAGCCTGAAGGTGGCAATGTTCATCTGTAGGCTAAATGCTTTTTTTCAATTCAGCATTCAGCTTGCTTACTTTAAAAGAAGGATGTTTATAAATGCCTCTATGATATATACAGGTTGCGGGTGGGAAGGTGTTTTATAGAACTTATAAGGAATCTGCTCAAATCTAAACAAAGATAAACAGCATTCACGTATATAACATATGAGTGTGTGACTACATGTTAACAACGACAATACACATTTACTGTAACATATGTAAACCAAGACTCTTTTTTTAGGCAACATTTCCTGGATGTGTCTAATGGTGTGTAGCAGTGTGAAGATGGGGGGAAATCTTGTGAAAAAAAATCTTGTGTTAACAGGAGGTCACACCCATTTACCACCTCATATGTTAGTGTGTAGAAACCCAAGAACAAAAACAAAATATATAGAAGCTTACCAGTCCTTACGTGTGCAGGTTGCATTAGTTACATTCATTATTTATGCTTTATTTTCATCTAGTGATCCTGTCCATTACACTTCCTTTCCTAGGGTGAAATTGTTCATTCACTGTACTGTTAATTGTTGCAATTACAAATGTTTAGGCATTCTCATGTTTATTTCTTTTGTTTGTATTGGTATGACACAAAAAAGTGAGAATAAAAAGCCAAATCTGACACATTCCAAGCAAAACTACAAAAATGGACTGGACAAAATGATTGGCACCTTCTCCAAATACCAAGAAATAATTGCATAGCAAGTTTTTGTGGAAATGCATGAACAATTTCAAGGTTACAAGTCCATCTCCAGAGATCTTAATGTTCGTGTGTCCACTGTGCGCAACATTGTCAAGATGTTTACAGCCCATGGCACTGTAGCTAATCTCCCTGGACAAAAGAGAACAATTGATTAAAGATTGCAACAAAGGATTGTTCAAATGGTGGATAAAGGCCCTCCATCAACTGCCAGACAAATTCAAGCTGACCTTCAGGCACAGGGTACTACTGTGTCAGCTCACAGTGTGTCGCCATTGGAATGAAAAGGGGCGCTATGGTAGGAGACCCAGGAGGACCCCACTGCTGACACAGAAACATAAAAAAGCCAGGTTGGAGTTTGCCAAAACTTAGCTGAGGAAGCCAAAATACTTTTGGGAGAATGTGCTGCTGACAGACGAAACAAAATTACAGCTTTTTAGTAAAGACCATCATTCTACTGTTTTCAGAAAAAGAAATGAGGCCTTTAAAGAAAAAAATACATTCCCTACAGTCACACATGGTGGACGTTCACTGATGTTTTGGGGTTGCTTTGCTGCTTCAGGCACTGGATGTCTTGACTGTGTGTATGACATTATGAAATCTGAACACTACCAAAGAATTCTGGGGTGCAATGTAGGGCCCAGTGTCAGAAAGTTGGGTCTCCGTCAGAGGCCATGGGTCTTACAGCAGGACAATGACCCAAAGCACAAGTCAAAAAGCACCCAGAAATGGTTTCAGACAAAGCGCTGGAGAGTACTGGACTGGCCAGCAATGAGTCCAAATCCTATAGAGCATCTGTGGAGAGATCTCAAAACAGCAGTTGGGGAAAGGAACCCTTCCAATCTGAGAGACCTGGAGCAGTTGGCGAAAGAAGAGTGGTCAAAAATTCCTGTAGAGAGGTGTAAAAAACTCATTGATGGTTACAGGAAGCGATTGATTTCAGTTATTTTTTCCATGGGCTGTGCTACCAAATATTAATTGAGGGTGCCAATAATTTTGTCCAGTCCATTTTTGGATGGAATGTGGAATTTGTCAGATTTGGCTTTTTTTTTGCTCCACTTTTTGTGTCATACCAATACTTATAATCTCCCAGTTATTTGGCACCCACGAGGATCGGTAGGTGACGGATAACTGTAGATTCTGGTTGCTTGAGAGTTAATAGTATTTCTCAAGTAACCACCCCCTGGAGCCCCTATGCCCCCAATGTAAGCAGCTGGGAGCAATAGCAGGCTGACTTTTTAACTGACCTGAGAGAGAAATTTCTCTCTCAGGTCCGCTCCTTTGCTCAGTGAGTGGGTACAGCCCGGGCCCTGCACCCACCCACAGAGCCTGGCACCTGCGCATAGAGCCCAGCACCCACATGCAGTCTTGGTAAGACCCAAACGCAGCCCTGTATAGTTGCTTTATAATCATGGTTTGATTAGATCTGTAGTCCTCTTTTGCTGGTTGCCATTCTCCATTGCTGTATAATCATGGGTTGCTGAGATTTTTAGTCCTCTATAGCCGGTTGCCAGTCTCTAGTGCTGAATAATCATGGATTGATGGGATCTGTAGCCCTCTATTGCTGGTTGCCATTCTCCATTGCTGAATAATCTTGGAATGAGTTACAGTTCTTTATAACAATAAAAAAACTGCCCTAAATTCATTAGTCTGTATTGTTTTAGATAAAGTGTCACATATCCCTTTAAGAAAAAGTATCGGTAATTGGTATTGGCAAGTACCTGAGGGAAAGTACTTGTACTTGGTCTTGAAAAAATGGTATCGGAGTAGGAATCATTAAAACACTACTCTCTGAAATCAGTCTTGAAGCCAGTTTTGTGTATCCAGTTACAGACTGAATATTTTAAACCTACCGACCTAAACTTACACATTAGCCATCTATGGGGAACTGTGTCAAATCAGGGGTGTGGAAATTTTTTAAACAAACTGCTTGTCTAAGGACTAAAGCGGGGGCCGAATCTACTTGTCGTGATACAAAACTTCATTTTAAACAAAACGGTATTTAACCACGTTAAGAAGAGCTTCTCATTGGTCCGCATGGTCAGGTGATTAATTATTTAATGAATAAGGGGAAACTTTGCTGATTTCCATCACCCAATCATGTACAAGCAAAAATACAGTTTTTTCTTGTTTGTTTGTTTTTTACATTTTCCTTGCATGCAATTGGGTTTTCTTTGCAAAGTGAAATTTTTTTTTTTAAATTCTTTCTTTTTGAGCAAACATTTTACAGTAAACAAATAACACATATACAGTCGATAAAATGATTTCGTACAGGTACAAACGTAGGAAGCAATCCTCCGATCATCCGGGCTAGAGGTCCCTTCAAACAGGCGGTGGAAAGCCGATTTAGGGGTCGACTTGCGCCCCTTCTGCTTGCCCTTCTTGGACATATGGTGAGTTGCCTTGAACGTGGGCTAGGGTGCCTGTTATGTAGATGCTGTGTCCGGAGCTGGAGCTGTCCACTCCCTCACACGGCCATTGCCAAGCCACGCCCCGCAAAGTGAAATTTCACCACATTCACCAAGCTAAAGCTGGCCATACACCTATAGATTATTTGTCCCCCCTCCCTTGTTTCCTTTTGTACTTTATACACTGTTATTCTGTATCCCATTGAGACACATTGGGGGTGATTTACTAACCTAAACACACGCATGCAGCAGGTGCGTGTGCATTTTTACACAGCAAAATGTATTTATCAACCAAACACGAGCAACGTGTCACATTTTCACGCCGTTATGGACGTGTTTTGATGTATTTACGTACGTGCGCGTCATATAGCATGCGCCATAGGCTACACGCCGCTCTAATAGCGGCATGCAAGTCTCTAAAAGCATATTTCCACTAATGCCATATATGGAAAAACCATGCACATGATGCATATATAATGCTGCTTCACAGTTTAGACATAAATGGTTAGCTCATGCATTTATGCATTCATCAACGCAAGCAACACAACATAGAGCTAATTTACACAACATCACCTTGAAATTCATGCAGGGCTTTGCACAACACACCTGCTGGGTGTGTACACACTACAAAGGTGTCTAGATTCCACCAATAGATCATGCTGGGAGGGAACACACTACAGAGGTGTATACTTGTTCGTGGCGTGTTTATAAGGTTAGTAAATCAACACCATTGTCTCAACACGATTCACACCATTGGAGTTGCGCTCTTATTTTCCCCATCACGTCTTCCACAGGTTTCTCCTCCTGTTTTCAGAGCAGCACCCCACACTGACCACACCAACACAAGCCCCACACCTTCACGAGCGCTGTGCTTTTGTTCTTTGTTACTTGTACAGTCTGCCGACCAAGTCACAGCTCAACTTCGTGGCCTCGGACATCAAGGAAGCCCTTTGCGATCTCGGAGCTCCGTCGGGACATTCAAGATGTTGGACACCGCCTGACTGCAGTAGAAAATGCTGGCCACCAAAGGGATGCAGCGCTTACCCATCTCCACACACAGAGCGACATCACAGTCCGTAACCTCATCGAGATGAGGAGATGCAGATCCAACATAAGACTTGGAGGCATTCCCGAGACAGTGATGTCGAGCGCCATTCCTGACACGCTGAGACCTTCAATGACCTGCTGGAGCGCCCGGCAGAGTACACATTTTCAGCTCTGCCTCTACAATATTCCCTTGGCTCCTTTGCCTCTCATTTGATGGTGCTGCTTTTGCTGCCCTAACACAACCCCCCGTTGCGTGATTGCTCTCGCCTGAACTGAGGGGAATGTATTCGGTTTCTCCTCATCCTCGCGTAGTGTTGACAACAGTCGATTTTTATGGATGCCTCCATGTAAGCCTATGAATACCTATAGATATTAAATTTCACATGCATGCATGTTTGCTCTACATAAAAGTGCATTTCTAATTTGCTCTACGTGGGTTCCCTCTCATTTAGGATATGTATTTTCCCCTGAAGAAGCTCTGGAGGGCGAAACATGTTGTAACTATGAGAAGGAACCATCTATCATGTATTTTTAAATTAATTAATAATATTGTTAATTGATGTGACATTATTTCCATGAATAGATCAATCATGTTTTAATCGTTCTAATTATGTTTTATATTATGTGATATTAATAAATTAATTTATATACCTTTTATATTAAGAGAGGTACAGTATTTTTTAAAAGCCCCTTAGGGTTACGGTTACCCTTTTCGGTAACTGCACACCCTAAAGTGGAATTTACTTCACATAGCTTTCAAGGATTTATGAATTGGGGTGTGAAATCTTACTCTCTTTAACTAGATTTATGTTTAGTACACGCCCACTAATGTCCACTTACAAGTGACATCTAGGCTGCCATCTTTGGATTTGCTACTTGCACATCTTCACCTAACTTAGCAAATTTATTTGGGAGCTCAAACACAGGACTGGGTTTCCTTTTCTGTGAGCCCCTGCCTCTCCCTCCAGTTACAGTAACCAGCTTCCTACCTGATCATCTTCACTTACCCCTCCACATCAACCTCATTAACTGCCTGCTCAGTGAGCAGAAGACTCCTCTCAAGGTTGTCAAGTCTCCTCAGTGTTGCAATTCAGGTCTTCCAGATTTCAAATGTGAGCTTCCAGGAGTGCAACCTGCTCACATCTGTCAAAGCAGTATTCACCTTGGAGCTGCGGCTACATTTGTGTATACATGTGGCTCAGTGTGCACTGAACAAGCCCTTTAACCATGCTGTTTATATTAATTTTAGGAAGTTAAAGATGGTACTTACAGGTAACATTTCAATTGTTTAAACGCCAGTGTTTCAACTTCACTTAGTTCCAGCCACTTTGTTCACAAGCCTCTGTATTAGGTCTTGTGATGTAACTGTACCGTCTCCCTTTATATTATAAAGCATTGTGGAAACTGTTGGCACTATATAAATCCTGTATAATATAAAAAAACAGAGTCCAATGTACCTAAATGGACTCCAACATTTTACAGTAAGTACAAAAATCCTGTTTTTGAAGATTTAAATTTAAGCTATGGAGTCGCATTAAAACTTATACTGGTGACAATAAACAGCTGTTCACTGGCTGCTACATTTGCCGTTAGCACATTCCTCTTATTTGCAATACTAAAGCTGGCCATACACCTGTAGATCATCTGCAGATTTTCTATGGTCAGATGGAAAAAGTGCCACAGATTCCTCCATCTTCACTAAACTGTGTGGCTGGAGGAATCTCCCACTGGGCCAAGCTTCAGTATCCATTTTTATCCTTTAGTAAACAAACCCATTGCATATCAGTGTCAATGTTCATTCTCGCCCTAATATTCTGCCTCTGTAACAAGTATGTCTGTGAAGGTTCTCATCGATCCAGGTTATGGTATATCTGTAAAAAAAAAAAAAAAAGTCAAGGCAACTGGACTTGCTGTATTTTTCTTGAAGACGTTTCACTGGTCATCCAACCAGCTTTCTCAATTTAGAATGACTATCTGTTGTTATTATTATGTGGATTGGAGCAACATTCACCATATTAATTCCCAGATAATTTTTGTACAAGTCATTCTGAATTGAGAAAGCTGGTTGGACGACCAATGAAACCACTGGCGGAACTACCAGGGTCGCAGCAGTCGCAATCGCGACCGGGCCCTGGCATTCCGCCAGTTGGGGGGGGGCCAGAGAGAAAGAGAGCCCGCAGATCCCTCAAGCTGCCCGCAGCGTTCGTGGCCATGGGTTGCTTGGTGGCGCGCGTGCGCTGATGTTCAGGGGCTGTAACGTAAGGCCAGTGAGAAGCCTTAGGAGCCCTATGCCCACACGGCGCATGCGCTAGGGGGGCGGGACGAACTGGCGCTGTGCAGAGAAGACCGACGCTGCTGGAGAGGTATAGCGTCCTGTTACCAGGACATCCACCGGCGCCTCTTCTAGCTCTCGCCAACGTGACACTGTGGCGCCCCTTCTAGCTCCCCTCTCTCCGTGACAGCGGCGGCATTCTCTCTGTACAGAAATCCACTCTGGTCTTCGTGATTTTCTGCCTTTTCTCCATCTAGAATGTAAGTCCTGTTATGACTATTTCATCAACGTTGCATCTTCTTTTTTTTTCACTGTCTGTGTACAGCCACTCCCACTGATATTTCCGCCCCCCGCCACCCCCAAACTACACTTGTATACTACTTCCCATAGCCCACTAACTTTATTATAAGGTATTGCTGGGACTTGTAGTCCTGCATAGCTGGTGCTATTCTGCATTGCTGTATAATCACTATACAGCAATGCAGAATAGCACCAACTATGCAGGACTACAAGTCTCAGCAATGCATTATATTTTTAAGTAGGGATCAACACTGCCAATACTGGGCATTTTCACGAGTACTCATACTCGTGAAAATGCCCCGATACTAAACGCAGATACCGGTGTTCAGTCAAGAACGCCGACGTAGTCGAATTTGCCGACCTCAGCATCTGCGCTTGGGCGCAGACCAGTATTGTTGAGGAAACAGGGATTTATTTGGAAAGTATTTTAAATCGTTAATTGTGACCGTTAATAATATTCCATCCATTATTCACTGCCATGGGCTGCATATTATTACCGGTCACAATTAACGATTTAAACAAAATACTTTGTAAATAAATGGCTGTTTCCTCGATAATCCCGCCTACGTACGCGCAGATACTGGGTCAGCGTTCTCGACAGAACACCGGCACTAAAATTTTTAAACACTTGCTGGGGACCTCGGCAGCCTTCCTGTTAACCACACAGTGCCATGGTGGTTGGGGGGGGCCCCTTCATAGTTTCTTGCACCGGGGCCCTGAAGGTTCTAGTTACGCCTCTGAGTGAAACGTCTTCAAGAAAAATCCAGCAAGTCCAGTTGCCCTGACTTATTTTTTACAGATATCTGTAGCAAGTAGTCAGATTTGCTAAATAATTGTAAATGATCCTGTTTATACCTCTTTATAAAGAATGCAGGAAATGCAACCTGGCCCTGCAATGCAGCAGGGTTACAAATCAAGGAAGGAAATGCCCCACAAACTTTGGATTGTTTATCTACTTATCCAAGCATTGCTGAGAGGGTGCACTGCGCATCTGCGGCTTTTGAATCTCATGTACTTGCGATGATGGGGACGACTGGGGTACCTTTTTGTTTGCATGGGCCAGTTTATATAAAAGGTGAACTTAGCCTTTAAAGTGCATGTCAAACCAAAAACGGATATGGCATCTAGATTTTTCCTTACTACTAAAAAAAAAAGTGTTTTTATGGCTGTCTGTGTTGCTGGAAAATTCTCTTCACTTCCTGTCTGGTAAAACTCTGTCCAATGCAAGGAAATTAGAAGAAATATCTATAACACACAGTAAGAAAAAAGTTTTTGGCATACACTTAAGTCTTCTTTTTTATGTCTTTTCTATACATGTTAGTCCTCCTTGTAAAGTGCTCTTTTACTGTAACCATAAAACCTACCAAGCACAATTTTATATATTAACACATGCATACGATACCTCTAAAACATAACTCCCAACACAAAAAGTAAAAAGATAAAGTATTTTATTAAGAAAATAATAAAACAAATATGACATTTCTAAAAGATTTAGGCCTAGATTTATAAGAGGATAATCTATATGTGTAACCTCTTTAACTCATTTACAAGGAAAGTCTGTAAGAAGTTCAACATCATAGTGTCCTTTTATGAATCACGGCCTTAGACACATTAATGACCGACAACTGATCACTATTGCAGCAATAATGAATGGCACATTTTCCATTGTATCCACTAAGGTCCACTATGGCTTACCTTTTCAGATCTGCTGTTAACATTAGGACCTTCATGAGCTCCCACTTAGACACTACTGTGAAAAGCTGCATCATTTGGGTGTTACTGGATTTTTTTTTAACAAAG
>NW_017307536.1:333027-429359 GCF_000935625.1 Nanorana parkeri | reverse complement strand
TATATATATATAAACAACTTTCTACAATCTCTGTATACTTGGATTGGCCATGTGCATATAAATGCAACAGATTAAAGCTCCTTATGCAATACACGCTGGTTGTTATCTTTTCTTTATAGAAAGGGAAACATAAATGTCACTGTGTGTATGTGAAGTTTCCAGATCTTTGGTGACTTAGGAAGAAAGGTAGTTTTATTCACACCGAATACTGCAAGGCCACAACCTCTCGACCATTTGCCCTGAGAGATATGGCTCTCTCTGGCTAACCTTAGTTAAAAGACAACTTCACTTGTGAATTTGTCCTTTAAGTAAACCTCCCACCTGCGTGCATACCCAACATAGTTTTATACTTACCTTCATCCCTTCTCCCATGTTCTTCACTGTATGGTACTGCCTGATGCAAAGCCTTTGCATCCAAAACATCCCAGCCAGGTCCTCCACCTAGTGCCCACATCCACCATAGCCTAATTCTTCATTGTCCATATTCATGGTGGCCTCCTGCCATCTAGCAGAGTACAGACAACCTATGAGTAGGAGTGTGACCTCGGTACATGTGTGCACTAGGAAGAGGACCTGGCCAGCATCTTTTGAATGCATGGGCTGTTCAATATTGGGGAAGGCCATACAGTTAAGAACTCGGAAGAGGGAATAAAGTATTAACTATGCCAGCTACACCCAGGGGGTTTACATAAAGGGCGATTTCAAATCGTAAATTTGTTCTTTAATCATTACATAACTTTTATGACATGTATGGCTCGTGAATTAACAACCACCAATAAGATTCAAATTTTAGAAAACATTTTTAGGATATATAAGGCCCTATAGCTATGTATGAAAACTACAGCTGTTGCTTTTCTGATTAAAATGTTTTTTTTTTTCTAGCCATTAATGGTCAGTACATGGATAGTACTAAGAACTAAATCTATATTCCCAGTTTTGCCATACAGTAAATGCACCAGTGCTGCAGGTACAGGTAGGTCCTAACTCTTTCTATGGGAAATGTGTGTGTACTCATTCATATGGCTAGAACTGCAACATGGAGCCATCTAAATCTGGTCTGCATTCAGAAGTGCCTGAATGTGTAAACATCCTGAGGTTCCCACATAACAATTAGAACTAGTCTGCTGGTGTATGCATTACCTATAAAGTCTCTTTAGAGCTATTACCATCTTTTGCATCAAACTGATTTCTGTGAGACTTCACCAAAAGCATAATGTCTGCTTTTAATAAAGAATGAACTATAATGCCATTAACACCCAGAGCAGCTTTTCAATGAGTTCACTAAGCCGTTGTGCCTGTGTGGCATCATTCTACTGGTTTTGCTGAGAAGTGCAAGGTAATAATAATGCAGCATTTTGAGTACAAATCACAGTAGGATTAGATAAGAAACAATACGTGTGCACATAGTAGTGGCTTTGTTCAAAAGTGAACTATACACTAAAATAAAGTGAAACTTTAGCGTAATAAATTAAAAAGGAGACATTTTTTTCTCTTAGATGGTATTCCTATTTTTCAACCCAAATGGAATGTCCTCTGGATAATACATTCATGTAAACAACCATTATACTTGTAGTATGATAAGATTAACCTTTTATGCTTTGGAAATGAAAATTACATGTTAAATGACCAAAAATAGTGTGTTTGCAACATATAAAATGAAGTCTACACACATGTAAATCATTCTTATGGATTTCTTCTCTCAGAATGCTACACTAAGTGAACAAAGAGATCAGTTTAGTTTGCATCCAACATACGCAATGAATAGACAGTGAATGTTGGGCATGTTCCCCAAAAGGCTTACTGGGCTATGCTGGCTTTATAGGCTTCTTTCATATTATCATATGACACATTCTCTTTGGTCAGGGGAGAATAACACCAATTTGCTCTTTAATCTGATAGATTTTCATTAACCCAGTTGATATAACTGTATATGTCTCAGAACTGGCTTAGAAATATACAGTGTGTCAAATAATTATTTGCTCCCAAAAAAAATACAGAAAAAGCACATGATACAAATGTTATAAATTGAGTTGCAGTTCAGTGAGTAAAATAAGTATTTGATCCCCAAGCAAAACATGACTTAGTACTTGGTGTAGAAACCCTTGTTGGCAAGCACAGAGGTAAGACGTTTCTTGTAGCTGGTTACCAGTTTTGCACACATCTAAGGAGGGATTTTGGTCCTCTCTCCTTTACAGATCTTCTCTAAATCCTTAAGGTTTCTTGGCTGTCGCTTGACAACTCGAAGTTTCAGCTCCCTCAATAAATTTTCTATAGGATTAAGATCTGGAGACTGGCTAGGCGACTCCATGACCTTAATGTGCTTCTTCTTGAGCCACTGCTTTGTTGCCTTGGCGGTATGTTTTGGGTCATTGTCATGCTGAAAGACCCATCCACGACCCATCTTCAGTGTTCTGGCTGAGGGAAGGAGGTTCTCATCCAAGATTTTACAATACATGGCCCCGTCCATTGGCCCCTCAATGCGGCAAAGTTGGCATATACCTTTAGCAGAGAAACAGCCCCAAAGCATAATGTTTCCCCCTCGGTGCTTGACTGTAGGGATAGTGTTCTTAGGGTCATAGTCAGCATTTTTCTTCCTCCAAACACGGCGAGTCGAGTTAATGCCAAAGAGCTCAATTTTGGTCTCATCTGACCGCAGCACTTTCTCCCAATCCTTCTCGGAATCATTTAGATGTTCATTGGCAAACTTCAGACAGGCCTGTACATGTGCCTTCTTGAGGAGGGGGACTTTGTGCGCTGCAGGATCTCAATCCATGGCCGTGTATTGTGTCACCAATGGTTGTTTGGTGACTGGTCCCAACTGCCCTGAGATCATTCACAAGGTCATCACATGTAGTTCTGGGCTGATCCCTCACTTTTCTCATGATCATCCTTACCCCATGAGGCGAAATCTTGCATGGAGCTCCAGACCGAGGGTGATTGATGGTTATTTTGTATTCCTTCCATTTCCGAATAATCGCTCCAACAGTTGTTTCCTTCTCACCAAGCTTCTTGCTGATAGACTTGTAGCCCATTCCAGCCTTGTGCAGGTCTACATTCGTGTCCCTAACGTTCTTTGGTCTTGCCCATGGTGGTGAGGTTTGAATGGAAGAAAGAGATTCTGTGGACAGGTGTCTTTTTATATACATAACGAGTTGTCGTTAGGAGCACCTTCTTAAATTGACAGGACTAATCTGTGTACCACATAGCCAGTCTGTGGGAGCCAGACTTATTGTTGGTTGGTAGGGGAACAAATACGTATTTTACTCACTGAACTGCAACTCAATTTATAACATTTTTAATGTGTTTTTTCTGGATTTTTGGTTGGTATTCTGTCTCTATCATTTAAAGTACACCTATGATACAAATTATAGACCTTTAATTTCTTTGTAAGTGGGCAAACTTACAAAATCTGCAGGGGATCAAATTATTATTTTCCTCACTGTGCATAATGTGCAACATTTTACCTCCACCCCATAGTATTAAGTTACACACACAGATATGTCAAAAGTTGGCATCCAATGCATGCTCCTGCAATAGAGGAAGGGTATTGTATCTAATGCTCTACTAAACATGAAAGCTGGGATATTTCCTGACCACTGTATCTGTGCCTAAAGCCACTGCACTTGTTTAACAAGTCTGCAGAACTACACCCACCTCTCCCTCAATCACCGATTTGTTTAACAAATGCTGCACATTTTAGGTACAAGGCCTTGCAAAACCTGTTGGGAATAAATAGACTTTAGGGATTCCTCCTAATTGATTCTGTTGTTTAAACAACAAATGTTTACTTTAAAAGTAATTTTGAACTGCATATGAAAATAAAGTCGCAGAAATGCAAAGGGGCGCACATCACAGAACTTAGGATTTGTGTAGATGGATGCAACGTGCAATGGGGTATTTTTTTGGTAAAAAATGTGCATAGCTATTTGTCCAGTAAAACTGCTTGTACATTCGTTCTATGCAAATTAACCAGTAGTTAAAATAGGTTCATTCATAAATCACAGAGTGAATCTGGAAATACTGACTCACAATGTAACAGTTCTAGAGAGTGCTGGAGGAAATTAGGCCCCTTCAGATGGGTCCAATCACCACTGCCTGTCAGTTTTTCAGGCGGATCTGTTTGGAAGATCAGAGTTATTCTATGGGCAGCCGGATGTGAATGGACACGCGTCTGTTTACATCTGATTACCCCGGAAAACTAAACAGGACAGTGTTCCGTTTTGGCGGACCTGATTGTGACAGATTGGGGGTAATCTAATGTAAACAGACACATGTCCGTTTACATCCCACTCCCCATAGACCTAACATGGGTTCGGTAAGTTCAGTTTTTTCCTCCATTATAAGATCACAAAAATGGACGGACACAGATGTCACAACGGTGACATTCGTTCCATATTGCTCCATTTAGCAGGGGATCCATGCACAGATCTCCTGCTGAACAGAACAGATGGGCACCCATGTGAAAGGGGCCATAGCAGATACATGTAACCATTGCTACTACAGGGATCCCCGTAGTAGCAATGGTATAATTTATCTGCTGATGCCCTCCACATTCTCTAGAGTTTTTATGTTGTATTTGTTACCAAGATGTATTTATTACCTTTGATCTTCAGCTCCATTTAACGGCCATAATGTGGTATTTTCCCAATGCAGTATATGAATAATTTTTACTACGGTCCATAATATTCTAAGAACATTTGACCAGAAGAGAAAATTGCCTAAGGACATTCAATTTTGCCCCATTCTCACAACATCTGGTTAATTCACACAGAATGAATGTATATGCACCTTCCCTGGACGAAAAGCCAAGCCAAGTTTTTTTTACAAACAGACCCCAATGCGTTCTGGGGTTACACTGGAAACAATTGCAAGAAAAGCTCAATGCTGTTCTCACAAGCACATAGTAACTGCACCAAACTTCTTTTACTTTCTTGAGCAGAGGGGCTCAGGTTTCCACAATTGTTCCCCACTATAGAAGCTTTCTGGAGAGGCAGATCATAACATCAAATTTCACCAACTGGTCCATGGATTTGTCATTTTAAAGTGAATAACAGGCTAATCTCAACACCATATTCTGTGCAACATTTGGGTTAAGAAAAGTATGAACACCTGTGAATGGTCTACTACAACATCAGCCCATACATACAGCATTTCCACCATGCCCTGAGGTTTAGAAAATCTGGTACTGCCACATAAGTGGACAACACCTGTTCCCCCCACATTCCATTATCAGAAAGGTTTTCAACGTGGAAAAATAAAGCCAAAGACCCGTGTTATGCATAATCCTTTAAAGGCTTTGTGTCATAAAAAAATGAAATCACATTTGTTATAGCACAGAAACAACCCTTAATCCCAAATGCTACAAGATATCTGGCACACTTGCCAGACACATTTTACACATTCTGGTGGCAAAAAGATACTGTTACATGCCTGGCCAGAAGATATTAAAAGTCAGGCCAATGAATATGATCTGACAAGGGCCAAATACCTGGGGATTAAAGGATGGTTCATAGATTTGTGCTCATACAGCATATATTCTCTTTTCTGCAGGGAGACTTGAACTTTGCTCTCCTTCTGGAGTGTTTCATATAAATGATCATTAAACAGATCTAGAAGCTTAATAATTGTAGTTGCTTGGAAGGTAAAATGATCCGATGTTAACCTGCACAAATGAAACACCTTTAGATTGTGATACAAAATACCTTGTGTAGTTTAAAACTTTGTCAAACATTCAAGTGATAAAGTCAAAAGGTTTTTCAGCTATTCCAAATGCTGATTGGATGCTGCTTTTTTGTTGAAGTTTTTGTTTCCTGAAAAAATAAGCTGGTCCCCTGAGCACTGTACTGATATCCTGTTTCAGGGTGGCATTTTGCTCAAGCAGAATTCTATAGATCTATCATTGTGTGTGTTCGTACACTGTATGGGTCTCCACAAACAAACAGCACCTACTCCCTTCTACAAACTAGTAGATGTACCGCTGTTGGAGACTGCACTGTCTCTTGTGATCTCAGACAGGAAGGTCAGGGAAGCTGAGCTGAGAAACATGGAACCAGCTGTTCCAAAACATGGTGACTGTAAGTGTTTGGGCAAAAATGTAAAGAAATACTTTGTTGGGCAATGTAAATTTGTTTGATCTGGATTCACTATTGATAAAAAGTTTGAGAGTTTAATACAGTACTACTTTCAGTTTGTGTAAAGAAACAAAAGTTGGTCAAGTGGTTAGCAGTAGAAATCTACTAAAAAGCAAAAGAAAGCTAAGGAGGACTCAATGGGTAGCTGACTGGTATAAGAAGGAATGAAAGAATTACTTCCATAACTAGCTTGATTTACAAATGTAGTGTTAAGCCTAAACCCTCTGAGTGTGCTCATTACCATAGAGGTTCTAAGAGGTTATGGTAAGTGACAAATATAAGGGAACTAAATAATTTCTTCACAGCTTAGCAATTTGTAGGTATTAACAAATGGACTTGTTCTGGAATGTTGAAAATGTTTCCCCACTTATCTGAGTGGCTTCTTCAGTTCTGAAGAGTGTCAGGAACATACTGCAGGATTTATAGCCACACAGGTAGCTCAGTCACCTTAATCCAATCACCGTGGTTTACCATAGTCATCATCATGTTCTTGTACAATCAACATCTTCCTTGACACGTTCCAACATCATGGTAATTGGATTAAAAAGTGACCATAAAGCTATAAATGTTTGGGTATGCTTCTGATGGTCATTAGAAATGAGAAAGCCACTTGGATAAATAGTAAAAAAAACATCTTCAACATTACAGAACAAGTCCAGCTGAATGTGACTCACTACTTCCAGCTTTACAATGATCTGAATACATAAAAACTTTCAACAGACTTATCTTCACACAGTTAATAAGGCACAGCAAAAAGAGCTCACTTCCCAGAACTTTCACATGCAATACAATGTGAAATACAACACAAAACGTATTGCTGTAAAATAATTTGGACAATGGATGGTTGTACCCATTGAGCTTATGGACAGGACATGCACAGGACAAGGCTTTCAACACTTATACAATAAAACTAAAAAAAAAACAAAGCGAACCTAATAAACAGAGTAGGCACCATAAAAGTACTTTCCTTTAAAAACATCCTCCTGAGAGTGTCAGGGGAGCCACCCAAAGCCTACTAACTTTTAAGGTGTAAAGAAAGTGGATATTCAACTCATCCATGTCTTAATAATGGAAGAAATCAAAACAAATGTGTTGCTTTAAATCATTGTCATACGGAATACTCAAATGAATTGGATGTTACATTAAATACTATGGGTAGAACAAGGTCTTTGACAAGCACCCAAAATACATAGCCTTCCAAGCAACTTCAAACAAAGCAACTGAAACCTGTTCACATCTTGGCACTATCTGTTTCTCACAAATTTCAGAAGCAGGAAAACTATAACTGAAATAGCAAGTTACTGTCTGGTAACACTACTTACACCGTCCTATGGTTCTTCTGTTTGTAGTCCACCGATATAAGTCATTGAGATATTGCACACGCTACATGCAAATTCCGATATCATAAAACTCTATTAAGACAAGCCCTGGCTCTGCAGGTGCAATAAAACTACAAAATCCATGGCCTGCAAAGCATGCTGGGATTGGTAGTTTAATAGCAGCTGGAGTTCCACAGGTTGTAGCATGTAAACTCATCCAATATTAATACAGTAAATATTCAAGCTATAGTTTCCCTTTAACTAGCATTCTATCATAAAAGGCTTTGCAAGTCACTGCCTCCCTGCCAAAGAGAAACAAATGGAAAAAAAAAAGACATTTTGCGATGCTTTCCCATGCAATAACTGATTTTGGTGACATTTTGTTTCTTCTGATTAGAGTATCAGTTCCGCTTCTTGTTTTCTTTTAAAAAAAATCTACTTCTCCTCCACAAAAGTAAAATGCAAAGTGTGCGTGGATAAAAATAAAAGTGGTGTGACAATTTGGCATTACGTTCCTAGTGGAAGATATGTGATGTTTCCTTCTTTGTCCAAACAGACCTCTGCTTGCCCAGTGGTCTCCTGCTTGACTGTATTAGAAGGTGGATCCCTCCTGGTGCTAATGTCCTTTAGTGGTAGCGTCCTATCCGCGGCTAATTTTAGGTTATCAAAGTTCAAGACTTTTTTCTGCTTGGTCAGTGTGTTCTTGGATGGGAGTTCCAAGCGGTCTAGTTTGCTAGAAACAATCCTGCATGTATCTCCAGGAGAGGGTTGGTCAGCATCATCACTGCCCTGGGCTGATTCATCAGTAACTTGGGTCTTTGATTCACTGTTCTCCTCATCAACAGGACTTTCTGTGTCATCCAGCTCAGTGTCAGATTCCCCTTCCTCCTCCAGTGTCAACTCAAATTGGAACTTGTCTCCAGCTGTGCTCCCCCTGTCTGGGTCTTGATCGTCTGGTGGAGGGGATGGACTCTGAGGGATCATGCTATGATACCACTCTCTGTTATCTTCTAATGTATCCAGAATTTCCTGAGCATCAGGATGCACCAAGTCAGCCCATGTCTCCCACAGAGGATGCACAATGTAATCAATAAAACCCACCTATACAAAAAGAGAGACATATTTCAGCGTATAATATGCAATACTAAACACCAACTGCAGGAAATTAAGTACATAATGGCATAGTACATTTTTTAAATTCAGTAACCTCAATTCACAACTACCAGTACCAGGTAAATCCCAAGAGCCAAAAAATAAAACTAAAAGAAAATGTTAGGCACCAACAATAGAAACACTTGTTCCCTGACTCTTTAAAACTGAACTTCAGGCAGGTACAAAAGAGACACATTAATGCAGCTCTGTATTCAATATTACATCCTTGACTGTATGTTTTTAAATGCAAGCAGTGTAATTACCAGAATCTGACTCGGTATCATTCTCTTGCAGTCCCTGTATAGCAGCATTGGCCATACACCTATAGATTATCTGCAGATTTTCTATGGTCAGATGGAGAAAGTGCCACAGATTCCTCCATCTACGCTAAACTGTGTGGATGGAGTAATCTCCACCTGGGCCAAGCTTCCGTATCTTGTTAGTCGGCCCCGCTGGTTCTCAAACTACCTGAACAATCTGATTGGATGCAGGCATTGTTCAGGTAATTTGAGAGCCAGCGGGGCCGACTAGCAAGATAATGAATCTTGGCCCAGCGGGAGATTCCTCCATCCACACAGTTTAGTGTAGATGGAGGAATCTGTTGCACTGTTTCCATCTGACCATAGAAATATGCAGACAGACAATCAATAGGTGTATGGCCAGCTTTACAGAACTGCAGCAGAAAAAAAGGTCTATTGCCTGCTCAGCTCTGCTGTTTGGCAGAGCTGAGTACATCTAAGAAGTGCATTAACAAAATACAAATCTTGTGGCAGGTAAAACAGCTCCTTTATAGGTCTTCCATCTGTGTATTTAGCGATTTTAGCTTTAAGTGCCTTCTGGCTTCTACACCGGAACTACTGCCTACTGAAGTCTACATGAATAAATTCACCCCTGTCTATCGCACACTAATGGAACCAACCCTGCAAAATGAATGTAGCTTTCTATTACAACTGGTGCCACATCCACATGTTAGTAGTGGTTTTCTATGCAAGAGAGAAAAAAAACTGTACTGAGAGAAGGGCTGCAATTGTTGAGCACTCTTCCTGGAATGCTAAATGCATCTCCGTGTTGCTAATTTTCTAAACAAATATGCAAAATAGGAGTTTACACATGCTTCAGTTTTCCGTGGGTAAAAAAAAGAATGGTAGCCTCATCATGTATATATCCAGTTATTGCAGAATTGCTAGAAGCAGAATGTGCATTAATGCATACTTGCAGTCTTTCCATGTGCTACCAGACATTGTATAGCTGCAGCAGCAGGACCCTGGAAGCTCTACGATTGCTGCCTTGACCTGTTCTAGCTCAGAGGTCATGGGCTTTTTTTCATCTCCCTCTGTTGTATATAAGGACACTGCGCTCTCTGTAAAGGGTTCTGTGTGTTATTGTGCATAGACGTATTTGTAATATCACTTTCCTTTCCATCCCATCTACCTATTCAGGACAAGAAAATTGTCCTTAAAGGCCAACCCCACACTATCCCCCGATGCTCATCCTTGCCCTGTTTACCTGCTGCTCTGTTAGTCTATGGGAGCCATCAAAAATGTACAGTACTTCTGGTAATGGGAAAGCATGTGACCCTTTCTCCCAGGATGTAGTGCATGGGGACTTTACAGGCAACACCAACAAAAACACATTATAATTCAGTGGGCTAAGGTTTAAAACATCTGTCTGGTTTTTATTGTTCTCTGTCTTCTTGTCATTCATGATTTTCCTTCACTACAAGACATAAGTCCTTGGCTGATGGCAGCACATCCTTCAGCAGCTTTATAATACAGAAAGCCTTAGATAAGTATATCCACTCCACTTATTTCTCTCTACAGACACATTTCTCTGCAGTAAACAGTACCTACACAACACTGAACATTATATACCTCTTCTCCCCCTACAAATCACCAGTGTCTAATACAATTATAAATATATTTAACAGAACTGCAACATACCTGTGATTTCTCAACAGAAGCATTGTGCTTGTCACACATGGGACTAATTTCCATTCCCTTTTCCCGCTCTCTGTCACCTTGATGGAAGAATTCAACGATGATCCGATCTGTCCACTGACGATACAGCTCTAAAGGTTTGGTGGGATTGCTGAGGTCTGCACAGTGGACCATGTTCTGAAGAACCTAGAAAAAAACAAAACAAATGGATATTTCAGATCTTCAAAAGTCCGCCAGATAAAGTCCCAAATAATCATAAATTTTATTAAGCATCCCTTTTATGTAATTTTGCTGCATACCATCACGTCTGCCCTTTCTGAAAACAAAACATTATTAATGGTCTCCCTATTCCTTTGCCATTGATTGTATGGCTCTACTTTTTTTCAGTGCTATGTAGCGCTTGTTTAACATGCATCAACACAACGGACATCAACGCAAAGCAGAACCAATACCTTATATAGCCTAGTGTAAAAATTAAACAAAAAAAACGCAATGCAAGTTAACCTCCTATGCTAATGTAAGTGAACTCACCTGCATTAAGTCACATCCAATGCACACATCTCAGTGTGAATGCACCCATAAGGTCCCCACACACCTTACGATAATCGTACGATAATCGGGGAAATCCCGCGATCGTACGATTATCGTAAGGTGTGTGGAAGCCGTGCGACCTCTACTACTGTAAGGTCGCACGACTTTTAACTTACGGACATGTTCGAAAACCGGCCGAGCATCCTACTATGTTCGGCGGGTTTGTGGCATGTCCGTACGATAAAAGCCGTACGGGCCGGTGTGCGCAAGCGCACACTGCCCGTTCGGCATTGCGGTCATCGGAAGCCCGCCCATCAGGGTGCGTGGCTTGCGATCATCGCAAGTACGATCTGCCTATGCAACATAGGCAGATCGTACGTTTTTTTAAGTACCTTACAACCATCGCAAGACAAAAGTCTTGCGATGGTTGTAAGGTGTGTGCCCAGCCTTAGAGATAGGTGTTAGACATCGCCAGAATCTCTGTGAGCTAAATATTTGCTTCAAAACTGTGAGTTAGCCAAGTAAACATTGCAGATAAGACTTAAAACAATTTCCTGATTTTAATTGGGTTAAAGTTCTTTAATGTGAACCTGTGAGGTGATAACAATAATTTGTAATTGACTGCTTGTTGTGCCTGTAAGTCTATGCGTTAATCCCCAAACTGGGTTTCAGTGAGCTGGGTAGCTTAGGATTCCAGATCAGCATGCTCTACCCCTGAGCATTCAACAGTTATTTGTGGCAGCCTTTGTGGCCACAGGGGCTTTACTCTGAGATGGGCTCCATGCTGAGCAGAAGCTGAGGCAGTATACATCGGCTTGGAACCAGGGGCTTCCCTGGCCCACAGAAAACAAGTTGGTGGTTAGCAAATGTAAATTACATTAAGTCGGTCTCATGCAGCACATTGAAAAACCCATCTAAAAGGTGCCTATACACTGCTCGATTCTCGTATTCAGTGGGGCGGGCTTTCGATGATCGCAAGTACGATCTGCCCGTCCAAGGTGGGCAGATCGTACGAGCTTTCAATAAGCATACGACCATCGCAAGACAAAAGTCTTGCGATGGTCGTAAGGTGTATGGGCACCTTAAAGTTCCAAATATTTTTTGAGGATAACTGAGGCATGGGACTCTGGGAGATTTCCACTCTCCAGCTGCCTTCTTGCCATTCGTTACTGCTGTATACTTTTAACTAGGAATGCACCGAAATGGAATTTTAAGACCGAAACGAAAGAATTTGTCAGGCCAAAACAGAAAAGGACTTTTTTTCCATCTTTTAACATTTTTTTTAAAACTATTTTATTTCTTTACTTTACTTTCGGGGCTCTAGGGAAATATCAGGGATCTAAACAGACCCCTGATATTTCCCTTTTAAAATAGAAAAAGAGATTGAAGACACAGAGTCCTCAATCTCTTTTTCTGCAGCCCCAGCACTGAATGAACAAGAAGCCTCTATACTGAGTGTTCCTTCATACATTGTGGATATAGGGTACATTGTGGATATAGGGTACTTACTATGTCCACAATCACAAATGAATAGTAAGCGATACAGATTACTTTCCATTCATTCATAACTGGACATAGTAAGTACACTATATCCAGTTATTTGCAAACACTCAGCGATCAGCTGATCGGTGAGTGTTTGTATGCCGCTGTCCGGCCTGAATCGACTGTCACAGGTGGGGGCGGGCGGTGTGGGAGGAGAGCTCCATTTCCTGTGATAGACCACATCGATCTCCTCCACTCACCGCTCTCCATCCTGACACAGGAGGTGGAGCCGGGAGGTGCGAGTGGAGAGCTCCGCCTCCTATGACACATCACAGCTGTCACCGCATCACTCTCCATCCTGACAAAGGAGGCCGAGCCGGGAGGTGCAGGAGGAGAGCTCGGCCTCCTGCAACGATTACAGCTGTCAACGCCTGAACCACTCGGCATCCTGAAAGCTTCTCCCCTCCCCGCTGGGCTCTGCATTAGAAGGCACACAGTCCGACGCCCAGCGGGGAGAAGAGAAGCTAGGGATACACTGAATTTTCGGCCGCCATGGCACTTTCGGCCTTTTGCCAAAAGTGCCATTTTCGGACAAAATGTTTAGGCGGATCCTTACTTTTAACTCTATTCCATGCATTGGTAATTTGGAGTAGTGCCATCTAACACCAATTATCTATTTTTTAGTTTTAGATAGAGTGGAGACAAGATAAAATCTCTGTCAGGTTTGTATCCCACGTTTGTGACTCCAATGGGGAGATTTCCCATCACTTCCTGCCCCTGTGTAGCCCATACAAGAAATGGAGTGCTGTTAACACAGAGACAGGAAGGCACAAACAGCAATTAATACATTGTCAGAGGTTCTAACCCTTCACTGTGCTACAAATCATCACTCTCTTTTGGAGAAACTTTCCATCACTTCCTGTTCTGTGGTAAAATCTGGTTTGTATAATCTGCTGAGTTTAGAATCTGAACAAGTAAGTAGCTATTAAAGTATCAGGATATATCACTGACCCACCAGCTAGTGAAGGAAGGATACAGATAATAGCTACAATACTTCTAGTCTACCATGCTGCTTTAAATACTGTTTGATAGCCAGAATTAAGGTCCACGACAGAAATCCAAAATCTTGTGCTTTCCATTGTTTTAAATATGTCTAAACATTTCTTTTTACCTGGATGCGATCAGAGTAATTATCCAGTAACAGGACACCCAAACTAGTCACTTTCTTTGTTTCCACCATAGTCTTCAAGTCAGCCAGTAAATTCATGTGTTTAGACATATCTGTAGCCAGCACCTAGAAAGGAAGAAAATATACTCAAAGCTGAGCAGATAAAGAGAACCACTCCCCATTGGGCATTTTTATATTCAGCATCATATTATGATAATGGTGGAAGCTTACTCATTGCTCATATCTATCTGATGCTTTATTAAGATGTATTTATCTGGGCCAGACCTTTCAGATCGAAGCTGAACTCCAGTCAAAAGAAGAAGACCTGTCACCACTAAAGTGCTATTACGCAGGGGGCTTGTGAGACCCCAATGTGATAGCAATAATACAATACAATGAATTAATACAATAATTATACAAATTATATATATACATATTAGGGATACACAGATACCAGTATTGGTGCCAATACTGAGCATTTTCACAAGTACTCGTACTTGTAAAAATGCCCCAATACCAAAAACGGATACTGGTGCTTTAATTTTACAAATTGATTCGACTACCTTAGGTCCCACGCTTGCTGGGGACCTCGCGGCTGCCTTCTTAGCAACCACGCAGCATCTGTTGGCAGCGATTCCGCCACCAGGACATCTCCCCCTGCTGAGACCCTCCACACATGGACTTCCCTTCCACCTTTTTATTCTACAGGGTCTCTGCTTTTAGGAAATATAAAATTGGGGGTGGGGGGGTTAGGTAATCTTCAGGCCTAAAATGAAATTTTAACATGTGCAAAGAAACGCAAAAGTGCCTCTGGCAAAGAAGGGGTTAAAGCAGGGTTTGGCCTTTCTGATAAAGTGCCCCCTTTACCATAAAGCAGGCACCTCCTACTCTGGCATGTCTCCTCCTGCCTCCAAGAGCTTCACTGGCTAACAATGAAGGAGTGAAAATGTGGCAGACTACAACCACAGGGTTTGAGGGGTGCCTGTGCGATGATCCAGGGGTCACTTTAGGTAGGTCAAGCCTGCAGGATTGTTTTAGTCCACATTTCAAGGTTGACAATGCTTTTAAAGACATAAAAGGTTTCAGTGAATTCATTAACTGATCTGTACCGTGCAGCGCCCTCCTTAAAATGTTCCCTATGGGAAATTTTGGGTATTGACGTTTTTTTGCGGCTTCACGGGCGAACACAATTTTAAGGCGTGACATGTTTGGTATCTATTTTATATATATATAATTGTTTGGGGGTTTGAAGCTGTTTTCTAGCCAGAAATGTATATTTTATCATGAAAGCACAAATAGTAAGAAAAATGTCTATTCTCAGTGGTATAATTTTGAGAGCCATTTTAGGAATTCTCATCTACATATATCTGCATTAGTCTTCTTCCCTTTAAGCAAACTCACCTCCTACCTGTTTGAAATATTACATGTCATAGATACATTTATTACTGCACTGGTAGAAAAAGAGAACAGAGTGATGCAAAATATGTATACTGTATGCTAAATGGACAGCATAGACACAACATTGGGACAGTTCATTCTTTTTTAAGATGCAGCTCTGAACTGTTTGGCAAATAATGTTTTTTACAAAATATCACTGCGACAAATCAATTTGTAAATACATGAACAGCAATTCCTCACTGCAACCCATTACTAAGTTTTCTGTATACACTTCCTAGTGTACTAGTACATTCCAAAAATTTTTAACACCACCCTTTTCTCCGAGCGTTAGACTTCACAAACAAATGTTTTAATAATGATCCCTTTCTTGTAACTGTAGAACAATTATAAACTCGTATCCTATTGCTGTTGGCCATTTAGTACACCTGATTAGGTCACTGGGGATCAGTTTTTCTTGAACGTCAACCATAGTTTCCCTTGTAAAGATATACAGATCATATAGCTGTACCTAGGTACAATACTTTATTGCTCAACAGCCATTGCCATTTTCAAACAGACCACTATACTATTATGCTGCATAGGTTTGGCAATAGAGGTTTTTATTTCCAGACTTTCAAAACAAAGGCAGTAGAATATCAACAAGAGCAGCATCCTATCTATTAATTGAATTTGTTACGTTCAAAGTAATGTATGCAGCCTCAGTTCTGGGGGAATGCAAGCCCAAGCACATAAGGTTGACAGTTGCTTTTTAAGCTGGAAATACTGTGTAAACTGAATGTCCTTCTGTCATCTAAAACCTCAACAGTTTCTAAGCAGGTCAATAATTGGTGTAACATGTAATAATACAGTAAATGCCTCGTTGCTACCATGCAGGCCGACAAACCACCTAAGCATTATGTGAGCACTGGGTCACCTGGGTTATCAAACAGAAGCTACAAACTTAACGTTTACCCAATTAATGAACATTTTGATGGAAAGTAATAAGCAAGAAAAAAGGTGCAGAGCAATGGATGACTATTGTGTAACGTGATTTATGAGCAGGTTAACACATAACCTGTTCAACATATAGCTCAGATATCAAGCAGAGACATTTAAAAAGGTAAGACTAAATATAATCTGCATTAACATACCATGTCAATAACCATTTTCCGTAAATTCTGGCGCTGCTTCTTAGTCAGGTTCTGAAAAATGTCACAGTTTTCGTCTTGAAGGAGCTTAAATCCTACCGCCAAATGGTGATTTTCTAAAACGGAGGCATCATTATACATCAGTGCCAACTCAGAGTCTGAGGAAGAAAACAGCGAATTAATATATATTAAAGTAGGCAGAAAAAGGCGAAGAACACACACACACACAATCTATTGATATATACACACGTATATAGGCATACATCCTAATACTCTAAATGTCTAATACTCTAAATCAGAAATCCAGATTTATCAGGCAATAGGTTTCCTAACCTAAACAGTCTGGAATTGGTGACCCTGTCCCCATATTTTCTTGCAAGTTGACAATTGCATACTGCTATTGTAAAAATTGATTTGTCAAAAAGCTTATGAGGTTTTATTATCAGAACTGCCACTCATTGGATGCTTTTTGCACCCATAAACTCTACAGACTGTGGCAATCCCAATAGTCACAAGAATCTGCTGCTGCTAACAGTTTAAGTAGCTTAGATCATCCTTCTCTTCCATTTTAACATTTGGTTGTACAACTCTACATCTTGACCATTACTGTATGCGTTAAAGCTGAACTCCATGCAGATGTCATAGAAATGATTGCAGCTCTGTACTCATGAATACATCATTACTTGGATCTCTCCATATTCCACTGAGGGACACCGCTCTGAAGATTTCTGAGACATAGGGTTATGCTGCTGCCTTCAGGAGAAATGGGCACTAGGCAACAAAGTAAAAGCCTGACACTTTAAGATCATAACCGCTCCCACCTGCCAGTTTCACTTAGTGTCCTTAGGAGACACTGCTTCTCTACTGCTTTTTTATTTTGGTTTGTTTCGTTTCTTCTGTAAAATTCTACTATTAAAAAAGAGCTGCTAGCTGATTCATACTGGATATTATTTAATCCTGGAAGTTTCTCTAGCTAGCCAACAAAACTGAGATTCATGCCGGATAAGTTAAACCCCAGAGGTTTCTCTAGTTGTCACGATGCAGGTTGTTTCTAGTTTCAGTACTGATGATTCGTCCTCCCTTAACAAGCATAAGAAATGCCCCTAATCTTCCTCTCCTATAGCCCTGGCTGAGGAGATGCCGGATACTTCCAGTTTAGATGGAGCTCTTTCAGATGACTCTTTATCTGATGATGAATCCTTATGGCCTTGGAGGAGGACATTACTCCAGCTGCTGATTTTCAGTCACCTATGGTATCTCAACAGCAGAAAAAAAATGGTCTTTTTAATTTAAGCTGTTTCTTTGCTTTAAATTTAGAGAATTCTGTAGTTCTGCAGTTTCTACCCCTTCTGCAGTATCTAGTTCAGATTCTTTTAAACCCGCATCTGCACCTTTATCCTATCTTTGGTAGATTTATATACAATATTGAGAATCTCTGGATAAACGGTTTCAGTCACTTTATTCTTTTATTGACAGTTTATTATTATTTATTGACGATACTAAACTATGTAGAGCAGAAAATTCCAAACAGGAGATAGTGGACTTCAACAAGACCTAGATAAAATTGAAGCATGGGCTACACATTGGCATATGCAATTTAATATTGAAAAATGTAACGTTATGAACATGGGTGCTAATAACGAGTGCGCAAACTACCATCTGGGGGGTCTGCATTAGGGAAGACAGACATGGAAAGGGACCTGGGGGTGCTCATAAATCACAGGTTTGTCAAACAAAGCTAACATGATACTGTTCTGCATTAAAAGAGGTATTGTAGCAAGGGATAAAAGAATAATACTTCCACTTTATAAATCACTAGTTCGGTTTCATCTTGAGTATGCGGTGCAATTGTGGTCGCCAAATCTCAGGAAGGACGTCCTTGAGCTTGAGCAAGTTCCAAAAAGAAGGGCCACAAAATTAGTTAAAGGGATAGAAGATCTGAGCTATGAAGACCGCCTCCAACAATTAAACCTATTCTCCTTAGGAAGGAGCCGATTAAGAGGGGACCTTATTGCAGTCTTCAAAATTCTCAATGGGAACCACAATATTGGGAAAAAGTTTTCACTGAAAATAGTATTGAGAACTCGAGGCCACAACAAGAGTTAGAAGGGGTTCAATCTTAGAACACTCAAGGTTTTTTTTTTTTACTGTGCGAGTAGTAAAAATGTGGAATTCCCTTCCACAGGCAGCGGTATTCGCTGATAGCGTAGATAAGTTTAAGAAACTGCTGGATGAGGCTCTTCAGTCACTAAATATACAAGGATATGGGAAGTGTTCATACATATACAGTATATACACACACACACACACGTTGAACTGGATGGACATTGGTCTTTATTCAACCTAACCTTCTATGTTATTATTACTTTCCGAATGATTTTGTTTTTAAAAAGTGGTCCTCTTGAGGTTGACTCTCCTGTTTCTCACATTAATATGGCTTTGACTATTCCTATTGATGACGCCCCTTCATTTAGAAACCATAGTGATAGGAAATTGGAAATGTTTGCTTTGAAAACCAGTGTGGCCACAGTACTGAAAACCTTACTGGATTTTGGATGGATTCTAAACATCGACAAATTGGCCCCGATTCTTTCACATCACCTGAAGTGCTTGGCTCTTCTTTCCAATGCATCCCTGGCCAAGTTTTTCTTCCCCAGGACAATTCAGCCAAGTTGGAGAGTCAAATTCACCTGCTTCGTTCTCATCGACTGTCCTTCATATGCTCATGCATGCGAGTTCTAGGTGTAATGATGTCCACCTTCAAAGCAGTTCCGTTTGACCAGGATTCCTCAATAAAATATTCTCATATGGTAGGACCAATCTCTCTCTCCAGACAAGATGATCAGGTTGAGTTCCTGAACCAGGATCTCTCCGCCCTGGTTGATAATGTTCCCTGCCTTGACTTTGATTGTGTAAGTCTCTTTTGCCATAAAAATATCTTCCTACCATTTGGCAATTTTTTTTTCAGTACACACAGACCCAGCATGCCAAGATGAAGTAACTCCCAAACACATGCATGGGAGTTATGTCTTTTGGGGCCCAGTCAATCAAGCGGCCGAACACTTAAAACTGGGAAGATGACTGGGGAGAAGCACCAGTGAGGGAGGACCGAATCACTGGAAAAGATCAGTTTGGAAGGTAAGCCTGCCATAATGTGCTAAAATGCTGTGCATACAAGCACATTGCAGCTAGAGACCCCTTTTTTTTTTGTCCATGGATTTACTTGAGTTTCATTTTTATCTTGTTATTTTAGGCTGAGGTTCTGCTTTAGTAATACACTACAGACAAATGGCTATTACTGTAAACAAACAGGTACACTTAAAGTGGTCAATCAATGTTTATATAAAGCAGTACACATGCACGACCATGTTGGTGACCGACAAGTTACATAATTACAGTTCTATTGGAAGCAGACAGATTATTTCTAAAATAATGCAGAAAAGAAAAGTCACTTTAAACTGCGGTCATACTCGCAAAGACACTGTGACACAATGGCAAGAAAAGACATCCAAATGTGCCACTTACTGGTATTAATAAGAAACTGATTTGACACTCCTGGGTGATCCACGTCATGAATAGCACTAGCAAAGATGGCAGCCAAAATTTCCAGATCTGTGAACACAGCCTGCAGGAAGATTTATAAAGTAAAACTTATGATCTAAAATGTCCACCATAACAAATTCAAGAGTACAGGTAGTCTCACATGTTAAACTGGTGGTGTAATTCAAGTATGTCTTTAGCGGTTTGTCTGAAGTTCATTAGCTTTGCTTGGATGGAAAGAGAGTAATAAAACTACTAAAATCCTTTCCTGGAGAAATTCTGTTACATGCTCCTTCTAGTGCTGGCAACTGGACCCCAACACAGACGGCGGATAATGACCCATCACTTCCCGAGGTTGCCTGGCATCTTGACCAATCAGGAAGCTGAACGTCGGGTCATAAGGTGCCGTCCAGGTTGCTGATTGGTCAGGAAGCCAGGCTGCCTAGCAACAAGTGATGCCAGCTTCCTAGCCAATAAGGAAGCTGGGCGGCAAGTCATGACCTGCCTCCCGGCTTCCTGATTAGAAAGGGAGCCAGCCCCATGCTCCCTCGGCACTGCCGGTTAGAGGGAGAGCTCCCTCTGGACAGAGGTTCCGGTATCAGAGCATTTGGGCGAGTACGAGTATCGGTGCATCCCTAATTATATATATATATATATATATTTTCTCTTTACATGCATATAAGATGTTCTGCTGCAGACAGCATGCTGACTGGGCAGACTTGTGGTAGTAGGTCCCACATAACTCCCGCCCAACCTACTGAACAGCCTAGTACTCCACAGCAATAGACACCAATTGCACTCTTGTATGCCTGTAGTATCTGGACACTAAGAGCTTAATTCATTTTAAAGCATGATTAGCACTAGCAATAGGGCATTAGAATAGGGAAGGGTTAAAACCTGTCTTTTTTAAAAATTATTTGCCATCTGTGTTTCATTAGGGAGAGTCTTCACTTTCTGTCCTAAGGACTGAACAGGAGGTGAGAGGCTTTCATTCCAATTTGAGGAATATCCCTGCTTAGAGAGAGCGGTCATGGAAACAACTGTCCCCAAACCCTGTTCTGGCAGCAACTCAAAATTTTGGATTTACCCTTATTTTCATTCCTAGTGACATTGGTGATCAGGTCAGTTAGAGATGGTGAATCTCTATAACAGGCACACAGACAGTAATACAAATCTAACACTGGTTAAAACCCTCTATAAAAAAAACAGTTTTGCCCTTAGTTATACTTTAAAACACAATCTGAAAACACTCCCTGTCTAGATCCACAGTCTCTGATGGCGCCATGGACCCAGGCCGGGAGTGTTTTAATAAAGGGACTATAAAGCGGACATTGGTGTGTGGTGGACACACCAACATTCAACAGTACTTGGAAGCAGGGTACAAGCTCATTAGCCAGAGAGGCTTTTGGAGCAGTATTAGCCTTTGTGTATTTGATATAAACATGTTTTTTTCAGGTCCCTGACTTGACAAGGAGGAATAAAGATGACAGTTGTAAAGTTTACACCTTAAAAAAAAAAAAAAAAAAAAGGTCACCAATGGCAGAGCCTATATTTCCATCCTGAAAGGTTCCATTAAGTTAATTTGTTTTTTATTAAAAGTGCAAATACACGTCTAAAACAGCACAATTGAAAACAAACATATTTATATCTTTTGTTTGATGCTCTGTGTTGTGATTTTGCACTCTCTAAGATGTGTCCTGGCACTGCTGTCATTTTGTGCTACTAAACGGTGTTGCAATTTTCTAGAGAGCTACCATTTATTTTAGTACCATTGCAGTTCTCATGCAATCCTTTCATATCTTCATGGAATCCTTGTGGAAGTCTCACAAACACTTCAATATAAAAGCAGAACCTAACAGCAAGAAAAGTGCAAATTTGCATCTGATTTAGTTTTGAACAAATCAACCATCATCTAAAATAAAATATTAGGTCTTACTTATTCAGGTTTATTGGTCCTTTTAATGGAAACTAACTGCATTACTTGTCAAAAATGCAAGTATGCACTAGGCATCCAATATACTGTCTACATGCAAAAGAAACCAGAACTAGCAGAGTGTTTACGCTCACCAGTATTGCTGCGTACTACACAAGAATTGGGCAGCATACTCAGAGAGAAGTGTAGATAGGCTGGCCAGGATTCACTACCCAAATCCCCTACTTTTGTCTCTGAGTACACTGCCTTTTCCCTATGTCAGTGTGCAAGAATGCCAGACTGCACCAGCCATATAAAGGCTAGGCAGCTGGAAGAAGGGTCACTACTGCAAAGGTACCCATTTATATTTATATTTTGGGAGCAAAGTCAGATGCCTAACACAGCCCTGCTGTGGTTATACTTTAATGATAAATATACAATATGCACAAAACTCTAAACTGACCTCCAGAGCAGGAGTGGACAAAAGGACATGGGTGGACTGGGCCACATCTGCTGCATGGATGTTGTTATGATAAGCGACATCTGCGTGGTAATGATCCTCCAGTGTCATCATGTATGTAATGAAAGTGTCTGAAGGAATCCTGAAGGTCTTCAGAAGGTCTCTTTCCTGAGGGGCAAAGAGACAGTTAATAGGCAAAAAGGTTTTCCATTCTCTCTTAAATTGCTTGTGAAACATAAGCAAGTGTGCACCATAAACTGAATGCATATACACATCAACAATGTCTCTATATCGAACATGAAACCTCCACACGTTTACTAGTTACTAAAGTAAGATAAATGTATTCACATCCACACCTACAGTACATTGCTCACACGCAACTTGACTCTAAGGCCTTGTTCACACCAAATGCAGAGAAGATCCGGTCAGGTTTCTGCACACGCACGCTAGTCTTTTAGATGCGTTTTTTGACGCGTTTATGATGCGTTCCGGTCTCTTTTTGGTAAAGTTTAAAATGGGCTTTCAGTGTGTTCCAGTCATTGGCATGCGTCTTTGATGCGTCCCAGAGCAGGTCTTCCTAGAAACAGCTATGCTTGGGTATTCAGGGATACTTGGTAGACATACAGGAGCTGGGGAATGTGGCTGAAAGCACATCTAAAAATACTAAGCTGACATACCAGGGGAAAAAACACAAACAAGGGGCGCCTTTCCTGGCGCAGGCAAATTTATTTAAGATAAAAACAAATAGTGGATGAGAAACATACTCACAAAAGGTCGACATGATTAAAGCATTGTAAGTGGATACATGGACCAAAGAAGAAGCCAGTGTTAGCTGCACAGCAGCTAACACTGGCTTCTTCTTTGGTCCATCCACTATTGTTTTTATGTTAAATAAATTTGTCTGCACCAGGAAAGGCACCCCTTGTTTGTGTTTTTTCCCCAGATTTTGCAGTCCCCGTGGCTGGTTTGGGGCAGCGTCCTGCAGATTTTCTATTACATCCCTCTCTTTTAAAACAGACTTTGCACTCAATTGCACACTTTTTATTCTGGTGGAGCAGTCCCATTTGGCGCTTTTTTTGCACATATCTAAGCTGACATGCCAGGTGTAACGTTACTGAGGCAGAGGATAATGAATGGAAACTACTAGCTTTAGAGGCAGGCAGCTCTAAGCTCCAAGGCTGGGTTCACACCTAGGTGTACGGAATATGCACGTTTGTCGCACTTTTCGGGCCGCGCGTTTTTACCGCGATTTGCGGTAAAAGAAACACGCGACAAACGCGCGTTTCCGAGGGCTATCCGGCTGTATCCTAATGGATATGCGCGGCAAATATGCCCCAAAGAAGCTCCTATACTTCTTTGGTCGTAGGGCGTTTTGCAGCGTGATCCTACGCGCTGTAAAACGCCCAGGTGGGAACCAAGCCCATAGGCAATCATTGGTTTTCACATATTGAGTGTTTTACAGCGCGTAGGAACGCGCTGTAAAACGCCCAGGTGTGTACCAGGCCTAAGTCTGAGTGCAGACTTACAAAGGCCTGTGCTGAACAGACTGCAGCCCTAAATAACATGACATCAACATATCACGCTACCCCCAAGCTCAGCCAAACTTGAATTGTGCATGCACAGTGTTTATTTACCGGCAGAGGGGATGTTTTTACTGGCGCTTGCTCCCTTCCAAGGACTTTAACAGATAGGTAAAAAACAGGAACAAACAGTCAGTAAATGAATGGATGGATGGCAACCTTGACTTTGTAAATGGAGCTTGTAGGGGAAACCAAATTCCTATGCGTGTTCATACATCATATACCAACACTATTTGACCTGCTTATTCAGTTAAGTGGGTCAAAGGAAAATGGTGAGAGCATCATCACTAGGGGAAAAAGCGGCCTGTTCCCACATACTTAGGAGTTGGGCTGGGCTGTGTTAAAATTTATAATGAATAACACTGTATGAAGGTTGAGAACTGGATAAACTGTGGGTTTAAGGTTCTGAGAATGCAAGCCATTTTTTTTTTCTTAATCAATTTATTTTTGTTCTTTGGTTGAACTTGTTGAAAATGTAACTTTTTTTAATCTTAAATATAAAAGTAGTTGTTGAAAAAAAAGAAAAGAAGAAGAGCTTTATAAGAAGGAAACTGGGTAAGCAAAATCTATTCTCTACTAACAAGTTAAAGTGTGTTTTCACATTTTCAGCCAAATTGGGATAACGCTCATTTTATATTTGTTACTTGTTCACATTCACATAGCATAAGTTAAAAAAAAAAATTCTTCTTGAAGTTTAAACTGCTCTTACTCTGGTTAGGGTTTTAAGGGCTAGCATTTCTATTTGCTTATCTTTCTTTGCAATGTTAGGAGAGGCTGTGAGGGGTCTGAGGTGGTTTGCTCATTGTATGTTAATTAAGTTAATGAGAGAACCACAATCCTCAAATTTCAGTCTATGTCTTTCTACAAGGACAGATCACCGTGAAGGTGCTGAGAAAAACTTGAAATCAGCCGTCTTACCTGCTTTAACAAAACATCTAAAAAGGTAACAATTTTTTTCTTTATGCTGTGTGAACAGGAACACATAACAAGCATTTAGTAGGGTTCTCTCAAATCTGACTGCAAAATACACTTTAAGGTCGCTGAAGAGAGTTTAGTGTAAAAAAATAAAAAAAAAAAAATCTTACACAATGGCAAGACTAATTAATCAGTCACTATGTCTTGTTGCTATGTTCAAATGAGTAAAGTACATTTTATCAGAAAAGGAATGGGGAAGAATATATACTATGGCACATTGTTCTGTTACCTCTTAATTTTATCAAGAAAAAAAAACCTATAAAATATTGTCCAGATGGTATAGATGTCCAGAAGGAATTAACCATTTAATCCCAGAAATATCTGATAGATGTTGGAGACGTCAGGTGGAGGAGGGAACTTATTTGCATATCAGGTGGAGTTGCCCTAGAATACAGCCGTTTTGGGAATCAGTATTTGAGGCATATCGTAAGGTAGAAGATACAAATATTGAAAGTGACCCACTAATTGCGCTATTGTCATTGATCCATGGCCCCATAAAAATTATAAAGAATGATATTTTATTTTAGATTGGATGTGAGATAAGAATTGAGGTAACTGTGACAAAGCTATGGTGAGAGATATTATCAATGTATGTTTATGGATAAGAATGAAAGGGATAGTAATAGAATGGATTGTGTTTAACAAAAAGATATGCTATTTATGTTAACTACACAGTAAGAGGAAATTTTATATATTTATTTTTATGAAAATGTGTAAATGTATTAATGTGAAATAATAAAAATATATTAAACAAAGTAAATTTCCCTTTGCAAGGGAGTATTCACTTTCCTTAGTGAATGTGGTGAAAAAGTCACTTTGCAAAGAATATTCAATCATGTGCAAAATGTAGAAATTAGGCTTTTTGAATGCACATGATTGAATTATCGTGTATCAGCACAGCTTGATACTTTACACCTTTAGTAAATCAGCTACATGGAGTGATCATACTGCATCAACAAGGTCTCTCACAGGCAGAAATTTCAAGGCAAAGAAATGTGTCCAGATCTGCTGTCCAAACTCTTCTGCAGAAGCACCAAGAAACAGGCAACACTGAGGACCAAACACCCAGTGGTTAGCCAAGGAAACTGACACATCATGCTGACCTCCTTTCGTAATCAGCAGATATCCAGTGGCACTGTCACACTTGCCAAAAAACAGCAAGACCTTGGTACACCCATCTAATGCCCTGAGGAGTGTTGTCAAAAGTCGTCTTCGTGGCAGACTTAAATGATAAGTCCTAATTTGGCTTTAAGGAAAGGCAGATTGTTTGCCGAAGGCCTGGAGCATTTCTGCGCATAGAGTTGCGGATTTGGTCAGAATTATGGATCTCCTGAATGCTGAAATGTACAGGCAGATACTTTTCCATCATGCAATACCATCAGGAGAGCATCTGATCAGTTCCAAATTCATTCAGCAGCAAGACAATGACCCTAAACATGCGCCCATAATTATAAAGAACTATCTTCGGGAAAAGAATAATAATAATTAATCCTGGAAGAGATATGGACAATTTAGAGCTCTGAACTCAACAACATTGAATCTGTCTAGGATTAAATGAAGAGACAGAGGCAACTGGGACAGGAACAGTAGTTAGTTCTCCTAAATGTTTGGAACAAGGTACCTGATGAGTTCCTTAAAAAAACTTACTGTTTTCTGTTTGTGCACCTTGTAGGTATTTAATTGATAAAAACTACTCATTGGATTATCTGTTAAAGCATCCTCACAGCACTTATTGTTGCACAGTATTGTTTGTATCCAATATACACTGCTCAAAAAAAATAAAAGGAACACTTTTTAATCAGAGTATAGCATCAAGTCAATGAAACTCCTGGGATATTGGTCAGGTCAGTAGCAGAGGGGGTTGTTAATCACTTTCAGCTGCTTTGGTGTTAATGAAATTAATAACAGGTGCACTAGATGGGCAACAATGAGACGACCTCCATAACAGGAATGGTTTTACAGGTGGAGGCCACTGACATTTTTTTCCCTACCCATTTTTTGTGACTGTTTTTCACTAGTTTTGCATTTGGCTAGAGTCAGTGTGACTACTTTTAGCATGAGGCGATACCTGGATCCTATAGAGGTTGCACAGGCATGCCAAGTCCTCCAGGATAGCACATCAATACGTGCCATTGCCAGAAGGTTTTCTGTGTCTTCCAGTCTCAAGAGCATGGAGGAGATTACAGTACACAGGCAGTTACTCTAGGAGAGCTGGACAGGGTCGTAGAAGGTCCTTAACCCATCAGCAGAACCGGTACCTGCTCCTTTGTGCAAGGAGGAACAGGAGGAGCACTGCCAGAGCCCTACAAAAAGACCTTCAGCAGGCCACTGGTGTGAATGTCTCTGACCAAACAATCAGAAACAGACTTCATGAGGGTGGCCTGAGGGCCCGACGTTCTCTAGTGGGCCCTGTGCTCACTGCCCGGCACAGTGGAGGTCGATTGGCATATGCCATTGAACACCAGAATTGGCAGGTCTGCCACAGGCGCCCTGTGCTTTTCGCAGATGAGAGCAGGTTCACCCTGAGCACATGTGACAGACGTGAAAGGGTCTGGAGAAGGAGAATGTTATACTGCCTGTAACATCATTCAGCATGACCGGTTTGGTGGCGGGTCAGTGATGGTCTGCGGAGGCATATCCATGGAGGGACGCACAGACCTCTACAGGCTAGACAATGGCACCCTGACTGCCATTAGGTATCGGGATGAGCTCAGTGATGCCCTGGTCCAGATTTCACTCCAGGACAGCATCCGTCGTCTCATTAGGACCATGCCCCAACGTTGTCAGACATCCATACAAGCACGTGGGGTCCATACAAACTTTAATGAGTTGCTGCAATGAAATTTCAGCACAATGGACTAGCCTGCTGCATCATTTGTTCACTTTGATTTTTGGGGTTCAGCCCTACGTAGTTTGATCATTTTTCATTTCCATCAAACGATGTGGCATCCTTTCGTACCGAACACATTACCCAGTCCAGTATACAGTACATATCCAGCATGATATTTTTCCCCATTGAGATCTGATGTGTTTTCAAAGTGTTCCTTTAATTTTTTTGAGCAGTATATTTCATATACATCACCAACCAGGGTCAGAATATAAGGGAGGGGTTGCAAGGAGTGTGTCTCTGTACAACAGGATCAGAATCAAATAAAATGTTTTATAAGAAGTGAAAAACAGTTTTATTAAAATTGTTAGGGTTAATTATGACATTTTAACATCCTTACCTGGAAAATTGCATACATAATGACTGTTAAAGGCCTGTTTCCAGAAAATTCAGCTATCTTAAATATATCAAGACCCCATTTATTGGCCTCTTCTATTTCCTGTAACACAAGAACATATACAAAATGTTAGTTTCACCAATTTTCAGATGAACAATGATTGTAATACAATACTACTAGTTATACTAGTATTGTGGTTCTGTTTGTTCTTGGCATGGAGCTGTTGCTACTGGAAATTTAAAAAGCATGCCCCATAAAGGTACATGAATCGAATCTATCTTGAACACTTAAATGTTCATTTTAGGGATTACTTTACCTATTAAACTGAACCCTAAAACTTAACTTTGACCTTAGAGTGGATCTTTTCCCCCCCAATCAAGGCTTTTTGTTTTATCTAAGAGATCTGCTCAAGATCTGGTGCCAACGTCATCAGTGGGTCAGCACAGAGTACACAGAAGAAGCCAACAACTGATAATGTCTACTTACAAAATGGCAGCGCAGTTTTTCACCAGTGGGTGAAAAGGACCATTGGTAAATGAGAACAGTGCAATGGACAGGGCAAGTAATAAGAGTTTTATGTATTCATTTTAATACATTGATTTCAATAATGGTGGTGCTTTCATATAAAAAGGAGGGGGGGGAAGACCAGCTTTACTGTTTTACGTTTTATGTTTTAAAAATGCTTAACCTAGCTTGGTCACTTTATACTCATTTCTTAACCTAACTGTCACACTTAAAGTGTGTGTGAAGCCAAACTTTATTTTCAGTTTGTGAAGATTTCCCTTCACTTCCTGTCCCAGGATGCTACAGGACTTGAGAAGAAATCTTTACAAAGTGAAGCAAAATTCACTCTTCACTAGAACAAGTGCCCCCATTGAAAGATCTCCCCATGTTTTTCTCTTCCATTGACAGCTTTTGGATTTTCCATTACAATCCGTCCTGGTGAATAATAGAGGGTAAATCACCCTGTTGGGAATGCAGACAGCAATAAAAACCCCACAGATCTTCTAATCCTTCCACATTGTATGCAATAATGAAAAAACAATTTCAGTTTTTGTTTTTCCAAGTCTCCTCTGTAATATAGTTTTATTACTGGTTGATTCTGCAAGTAGATCCATTAACCTAACCCTTAACGTTATCCCTTAGCCTGAACTCCTAAACTTAACCTAACAGTTAATATTAAACCTTCAACCCTTAACCCCTGAAAAAAAAAAACTTTAGTACCAGAGAAACCTAGAACCACGAGCAAAAAATATTAAAGCCATACTCCGGGCAAAACTATACATGTTTACACATCAAACTGGGTTTGTAAATTATCATTAAAAAGCTGGGTGTTATGTGCAGGTAAAAAGGAAAAATCTACCTTTGCCATTTCCTGCACACAATGCCCCGACCCCCTAAGAGCCGCACAGACCCCCGAAAGCCACACAGCCTGCCCCCCACCGAGAGCCACACAGACCCCCCAGAGAGCCGCACAGACCCATTAAAAGCTGCCCCTTGAAAGCCGCACAGCCCCCCTCCTGAGAGCCACACAGCCTACCATGAGAGTCTGTACAGTCCCCCCCTGAGTGCCGCACAGCCCCCCTTGAGAGCCCATACAGCAAACCTGAGAGCCCCCAGATCCATCTGAGAACTGCACAGCGCCCCTGAGAGCCTGCACAGCTCACCCGAGTGCCCACACAGCCTCCAGATACCCTGGAGACATCAGCCCGCCATCCCGGAGCAACACAGAGTATGCAGCCTTATATTATTCTGCATTGCTGTATAATGTATTGCTGGGATTTGTTGTCCTCTATAGTTGGCGTTATTCTGCATTGCAGTATAATGTATTGCTGGGATTTGTTGTCCTCTATAGTTGGCGTTATTCTGCATTGCTGTATATTGTATTGCTGGGCTATATAGTCTTCTATAGTTGGTGGTATTCTGCATTACTGTATAATGTATTGCTGGGATATGTAGCCCTCTATAGTTGGCGGTATTCTGCATTGTTATATAATTTTATGCTGAGGTCAGTTCCTCAGTTAGTTAGACAGGTTGGAGTCAGTGGCAGAACTACCGGGGTCGTGCTGCAACTGGGCCCTGGTGCTACACCATGGACTCCAAGCTGTAGATAGAGTGTTACCTTGCAGTGTGCTGCATGACATGTACCTTTAGTAGCACACTGCAATGGAACACTCATTAGCACAGTACAAAAAGGTACATGTCACTCTGTAGTGTAGTTAAAACCTCTTGTATTGTATTTTTCTTCTGAGATTTAAGCACATAATTAGTTCAGACGGTCGTATGAAGTGTTTTTCTAAAAGAAATCAAAGTATTTGGGTCTAAGTGCGGGGTTGACACTTTGAGACACGTAAGTTGGTTTAGTCATCCAGTTTGAGCACTCGGGCTCAAAAATGTTTGCCATCACTGGTTTAGACAGTATGGAGGTAAATTTGTCTAACAATGTTGAATAGCTTGGTGTTATTAAATGCATGTAGTTTGATATCCTCAACCTGAGAATTGAAACTGAAATTGGCCAACAAAGGGCCTGGTATATTTGCTTGTGCGTACAAATTGCGTTGTGCCCAGCACAATTGTTTTTCAGCTCTATTGTTAAGGAGGAAGTTTAGCTGAACCCTTAAATCTTCAATGTGTTTATTAGGGATGTGGAGGAGTTCATTTTAAATTGGACTTCTAATTGCTCAAGGTGAAGAGACAATGCAAGGGGCTTTGAAGCATGTTCCGTTTCTTGCATGCTGCCAGCTGAATGATTGCCCCCCATAAGGTGGTTTATGTGCTTCCTATGGGACTACTGGATTTACCTGTTTCCATTACTGTCTGTTTTAAAACATTTAATAAAAATGCCAGGACAGTACAAACACCACAATGACCCCTTTTTGAAAACTGGATACCCACTTGGAGACCAGGGTGTTAAACCCCCTTCCTGTCCAGGCCATTTTTCAGTATTCAGCGGTACTTTGACTGACATTTATTGCGTCATGCAACACTGTACTGAAACAAATCTTATACCATTTTTTTGGGGGACAGATAGAGCTTTCTTTTGGTGGTATTGAATCACCACTGGGGTTTTTATTTTTTACTATATAACAAAAAAAGTACCCTAAATTTAGAAGAAAAAAAAACCTGTTTCCCTATGAAATGTTATGAAACATTTATTATTACCCAATTTTTTGGTAAAATATAAAAGACGGGGTCACGTCGGGTAAGTAGACACCAAACATGTCAAGCCGTAAAATTGTGCGCGCCTGCGAAATTGCAGAAAACGACACCTCATTTGCAGGTCCGTAGGGGTGCTGGTGATAGTATTCATACGCCACCGGAATGGATCTTGTATGCGTCCCGGCCAGAAAACCCGCACCCCTACGGACCTGCAAATGAGGTGAGCGTAGGGGGGGCGTACGGCCGCGTAGCCCCATGGAGAAGGACGGGGGCTGCGTTCTAATCACACGCAGCACCTGTTCTTCCCGGCAGCTACTTGGTACGGCCCCGCACGCAGCACTGAGCTATACGTGCAGGACGATTCGTGTGTGAATGGGGCCTAAGCATTTTTCTTTTATAATAGCGTTGTTGGCCATAAAGGTTATGATCTGATTGTACAATCTCCTTCAGGTTTACTAAAACTTGTCATGTGTAAATCTAAACAATCCATTACATCTGTAAGAAATCAGACAGACCCTTGTTGCTTAAAGGAGAACTGTATAGTCAGCTAAGGAATTCCCCACAGCTATACAGTACAATGTAAACAGAACCCTGTGATGAGGTACTTGTTGGTTTATAGTCACCTTTGCAAGGAGTTCTTCTTGATCAGTCTTCACTCCAAACCGTGGAATACTGCAAATAGTAAAGCTGGAGCTATGAGTCAGCTTCTTCACACCAGTAATTTGGGACATGGGTATCTTCTTCTTTTCCTTCTCCTTTGTGGTTGGAGAGGGCATATCCACTTCATGCTGTTTATCTGGTGGAAACAATTAGTTACAAATAATTATGTTGTGCCTTCCGAAATATCAATTTTCCTAAAGTCCACTGTCACTTGATTAACTCGTACCTGCTTAAAATGTTCACCAACTAGATAAACATGTTTAATTGCCTAACAGAAAATGTACCTCTTCGAGCAACAACTCTATGGGCTACGTTCATTTAGACAGTTCACCATGTGTGTGCGCCTCCTGAGCTGCCAGAAAAGGGTCACATGGAAATCTTTTCATCTTTTGCTCCCTTAAAAGAGAAGTACGGGGTCAGGGCTTTTCCCCATAGTTCTCCTAAGGGTAACGGGTGAGGGGGCACTCAGGAGGGGCGGGGACACGCGGAGGAACAGCGGAGATGACCAGCATGGACATGGGGAGGAGCAGCAGGGACGACCAGCGGGGACACGGGGAGGAGCACCGGGGACAACCGGCGGGGACACGTGGAGGAGCACCGGGGACAACCAGCGGGAACACGGGGAGGAGCAGCAGAAACAAGCAGCGGGGGACACAGGGAGGATCAGCAGAAACAAGCAGCAGGGCACACAGGGAGGAGCAGCAGAAATGACCAGCGAGGGCATAGAGAAGCAGCAAGGATAACCAGCAGAAACATGGAAAAGCAGCAGAGGCACTGGTGCAGAAACGGAGGCACCGGGGAATGCAGAGGCACAGCTGTCTCTCCTCCCCACTGGGCGCTGGCTGCAGACACTGACCGCAGCACACAGGGTCTCCCAGTGGGAAGGAGAACGGGGGAGCAGAGCGGCAGTGGAGTGAGTTTTGGAGCTCTTCTCAACGCCAAGCATCAGCTGCAGGGGTCTGTGTCCCCTCCCATCAGATGGGACACAGAAACAACTAATCAAACAAACAATCTACTAATCAATAATGAGAATCATTGACAACGATTCTCATTATCGATTATCATCGATCAAATCGATTAGTTGTTGCAGCCCTAGGCTATACACTGAGCAAATTTTGTCTGCTTCGTGATGAACAGTCCTAAATGTGCTTACTGAGAGGCCCTGTCTGCTGGCTCCTGTCCAACATCCCTCATTTGCAAAATCGAAGGAGCCAGGCAAAAAATAGTCGACCGAATACACCTTCAGACATATTTGGTCAACCATTTTTGGACCGACACGGAGCCAGCAAACACAGGGCCACCCAGTGAGCGATGCAGATGCAGGCACTGTTCAGGTATTTTGAGAACCAGTGGGGTGGACTGTCAAAATACATTAGCCGCAATGCCATAGCCACTGTTTGGCATGGATGGAGACATCCGTTAGACTTTTCCATTCAGCACAAAAGCTGCATGAAAAAAAACCTACAAGTGCATACCCAGCTTTACACTGTCTGGTCATAGTGAGTTTTTTTGCTATAAGACGGTCCTTGACTTTTAGTTACAATTGCATTCTTCCTTAGTGTCCTTGTTTAGTAATCAAAGACAAAATCTGTAGGATCTTACTATAAAGCACATTTGTGTCATTTATTCCACAAAGCAAAACAAATGTCAAACGCACTCATCAATTTGTTACCAGCTTTACAGCAAGGTGCAGGCTTCAAACAGTAAAACGTTTCCAGGCACACTCACCAGCCAGCATGCAAAAAAACCTGTCTAACCACTGAGGTTTAGGGAGGTTGGGCTTTCTCCTGACAAACCTGCACCCAATGTAATATTTTGCCCCATGTGCTCCAAGATGGAGACTCTCATAGTTTAGAGTTAGGACCTCACTATCTAGGAGGTGCCTTGACGTGGATGTGCGGCTTTCACATTTTCTGCAGAAGACATGTATCCAAACCTCTGCTTTTAACCTTAGTGGTTACACAGGTTTTTTTTGCATGCTGGCTGGTGAGTGTGCCTGGAAATATTTTTCTGATTTATTCCACAAAGACTGCTATAAGAAAAAGGGCCCGATGAAAGAAAGCTATCTCTGAACTGAACAGACATTTACAACATACCATGCAGAGAACAAGCTTAAACATGATGTGCTGTCATGTCTTACGGCACTAGGTTAAATTTAGCATCTGCATGGAGTTTGTATTGTCTGGGTTTGAGCTAGGTGCTCTGGTTTCCTCCCTCAATCCAATTCAAATCAAAATATACACAGTGATTTCACCCCAAAGAACATGCTACAGTGATTAAGGTAAGAACATTGGAGTGTAGTATTTTGTTTGTGTTGAAAGCATTGTGTGTATGTGTTTTTGTTTTTAATTTGATTGAGGGAGAAAACCAGAACACCCAAAGCAAACCAAGACAATACAGACTCCATGCAGATGCTCAGCTGGACCTAGAGCTGCAAGACATCATGTTTAAGTTTGGCACATATCAATAGTTCATTGTTATCTGTAAAGCACTTGCAGGAGTTTTCAGAAATATTGTTAGGTCCTCTTGCACACACTACATCTTTACTCACAGACTTTCAACAATATGTAAGCCTGGGCATTGTGAAGGCCATCCAAAATCCTTCAGGACAACTATACCTTTTGTGCCAATTTAAGTAGGGCTGCAAAAACTAATCGACATAATCGATTATTGAAAAAGTTGTGAACTTTTTCAATCATCGATTAATCGGCTTCCGATTGGTTGGCCCTGTTCACGGCTCCACACTTCCTCCCCACCTCACGCTCGCCGCTGCCAGACCCGCCCGGCCGCATCCACACGCAGCACCTCCTCCCTGCCTCACGCTCACCGCCCGCCCACATCCACGATTGGCACAGGGACGCGGGTAGAAGTAAGGAGGAGCAGGTTTGGCGGATGACAGCCGCCGATAGGCAGTCCCGATCTCAGAAACAAGTTGCTGGAAGACTGCTCAGGTAAGCCTGCACTTTCCCCCCACATGGTGCTCTATAATGTATTGCTGGGATTTGTATTCCTCTATAGCTGATGGTACATTGTGCTGTATATTATACATAGGAATACAAATCCCAGCAATCCCTGTATGTATAATGTACTATTGCTGGGATTTGTTGTATTCCTTTATAGCTGGTGGTATTCTGCATTGCGCTGTATAGAGGACTACAAATCAAGGAATTATACATTGTGCAACGCAATGCGGAATACCACCAGCTATAGAGGAGTACAACAAATCCCAGCAATAATACATTATACAGTGGTGCAATGCCGAATACCACTAGCTATCGAGGACTACAACACCCAGCAATAATACATTATACAGCGCAATGCAGAATACTGCCAGCTATAATGTATTATTGCTGGGATTTGTTGTACTGTGCTGGTGGTATTCTGCATTGTGCTGTATAATGGACTATTGCTGGGTTTTGTAGTCCTAAAGCCGATGCCATTCTTCATCATTGTTGTATAATTTTACACTTTCATTACACTATATTGCACACCACACTTTTTTTTTTCTTTTTTACTTCCACCGCTCCTAGCTTGCTCCTGTGATGGACTACAATCTCAGTACAAACTAGTAAGTCCCATCACTGGAGCCATTTTTAATAATGTATTTTATTTTTTATCCGATTAAACGATTAATCGAACTTAATAATCGGCTAACTAATCGATTTTGAAAATAATCGTTAGCTGCAGCTCTAAATTTAAGGCATGCCAGCACTCCCATGAGTGCACAGCGTTGCGTTAGGAAGTGTTTGCACCAGGTCCTCTTCATTCTGCACATGCACCTTGCAACCATATTCATTCCTATGGGGAGAGCTGTACTCTACAGGACAGTTGGTGGCTTCCATTAGTACAGCTCCCCATAGTGATAAACGAGTATGTTCAGCTCAGTGTACATTCTCGGCATTCCTCAGTGCCATAATACATTCATTCCAGTGTCCATGCAGCCAATCAAGATGACTGAAGATGCTGATCACAGAAGTAGGCTAGATAAGGATGTCAGGAGTGGAGAGAGCTTGCAGACTATGCGTCAATGGAGGGGAGGCAAGTGCAGCCGACTCTAGTTCCACTTTAATATCTATGGGTTTTTTTAATATAAGTGTGGCTTTAATATACTTCAGCTTTAGGGGCCTTGTTATTTTGTGCAGCAGTACTGATGATCAATAAAATGATAATGGAAATCATAATTGTGAGATTAAAATGCTTACCTAAGAAAGTACTAGATATATATTCAGACACCTGATTTCCAGACCGGCTTGTTTCAGACAAGTGCGTCAGTTCTCTATTTAACATTCTCTTAAACTGCGGGAAGAAAAGAGAACATCAGTAACATGCTATAAACAAGCCAAAGCAGCTACTGGCATGGCTTCTCTTACAGGCTTTATGATTGTAAAAAGAGACATTTACCCTGATATCTCATATTATAAATACATCTATCACCTGCTTGGTGTTTACATTAGAGATCTGAAAACCAAATCACTCACGGGGAAGGGGAGAAGGCTGAGCTGCGCTGCTGGGAGTTCAGAACAGAACGATAGCAGTGGTTCCACTGTGAAATTTCAGCATGAATTACTCCAGAGTGCCTGCAGCTAGAGGTCAGCAGGGGCTTGTTTTAATGTTCATTTACTATTGTCAGGCTCTCTGTCACCTAAGATTTGTCTAAATTGCCAGCAGCAGAATCGCAAAGAGGCTGTCCGTTTGTCCCTATGGTATGCAGCAGTATATTGCTCCCAATTCCAGTCATTGAGATTGAGCAGTGTTCAGGCCAGTGACAGAGAAACATCTCACTGTATCTGGGTACAAAGGAAGCAATTCAATTGGGACAGACAGGCAGTGCCCTTAGCTATCCTGCCACTGGCAATATGTCTCTAGCAGCAGAATTGCCCAGTTGACATCACCCAAAGAACATTTAAAAACACTTGAGAGTCCAAAGCCTGGCCACATGTTCACTTTAAAGACCTTTTAGCTGGAAAGTCAGGAGTTAGAGGTAAAATAAATTGCTTGCACCACTCTGCAAGCTAACCTAGAGCAACAACTGACATGCAAATATGAAACATGCCCATAAACCAATCACACATCAAAAAGGTATACTTTTATCTATTTCATATAAAACAAACAAGCTTTATTAGTCCACGGCAAATCAACAACCATAACCCACAAACCATTTAAACAAACACCTCTCCTCAGCAGAAAAATATATCCATGTGAAATAGGCTGTCCCTATAGCTGGTGGAACTCAAGCTCAACTGAGAAAAAGTAATTTTATGATATAACTAACTCCAAATAAATGTAAACATACTAAGGGGAATTTATCAAAACTGGAGAAAACTAAATCTGGAGCAGTTGCCCATAGTAACCAATCAGCTTCTTTCTTCAGGTTTGTTCAGTTAAGATTTGGAAATGAAAGAGAAGCTGATTAGTTGCCATGGGCAACTGCTCCAGAATTCATTTGATCCAGTTTCGATAAATTTCCCCCACTGTGATAAGATATACACACACACACACACACACACACACACACACACACACACACACAAATATCGTATTTACATATCTGAAATACATTTGTCACTGATGTATGGATAGACAGACAAACTGCCCAGATTTCCTCACTAAGTGGTGTGCAATGTATAATGTATAGCAGAAAATAAACCGAAATATTAACACAGTAAAGTGCATACAAAATCACCCCTCCAGATTTAAGATAGAGCCAGGGACATGCCAAGGATTCTCAATGCATGTTGCGGTGAACGTGCAGCTTGAAGAAGGTCAGAGGTCGCATGAAATCTAAGCCCTTGTTCACACCTTGGAGATGCAACATCACAGAGGTGGTGCAGGTTACATAGTTACATAGTATTTGGGGTTGAATAAAGACATACGTCCATCAAGTCCAACCCATATAGGTCCACACATCATCTCATTCTTAGGGATACTGGTATCCCTGGATATTACGGTCCCTCAAGAAATTGTCCAAACGTTTCTTGAACAAATCTACACTCTTGGCTGAAATCACTGCCGATGGCAGTGAGTTCCAGACCTTAACTGCTCTTACTGTAAAGAACCCTCTCCGCCCATTGTGCTGGAATTTTTTCACCAACTTTAGGTGGTGGCCTCTAGTCTTTGTAATGGAGTTAATCTCAAACAGTTTGTTGCCAATGTTGCTGTCACCATTGAACATCTTGTACATGAAAATCATATCCCCCCTTAATCTCCTTAATTCCAGCGTAAACATGTTCAAGGTCAGAAGCCTTGCCTCAAAGCTCTGGTCCGCCATTCCCACAATTAGTTTTGTTGCCCTCTGCTGGACTCTCTCCAGTTCAAGGACATCCCTTCTCAGTACCGGCGACCAAAACTGGACCGCGTACTCCAGATGAGGCCGAACCAACGATCTATATAGAGGCACAATTATAGACGTGTCCCTGCAATACATCCCCTTCTTAATACAGGACAAGACCCTGCTAGCTTTGTTTACAGCAGCCTGGCACTGCAAGCTACCATTCAGTTTGTGGTCTACAATGACCCCCAAATCTTTTTCTATTTCTGACTTCCCTAGGTTGCATTGTGGTGTACTGCATTAGGGCTACCTACTGCAGCTAAATCATACATAAAGTGTGTGTACCATTACACCACATCACACGGTAAGGTCTCGTTCACACCTAGGCGTATTGCATATGCGCTTCTGTCGCACGACCGCCGCGCGTTTTTTTTGGATGTATCCCAATGGAAACGCGCAACAAAACGGCCCAAAGTAGTACCTGTACCTTTTCAGGCGTGGGCCGTTTTGTAGCGCGTTAGGGACGGGCGGAAATACGCTAAGGTGTGAACCAGACCCATTGACTACAATGGGATTTATATTTTTGAGCGTTTTGTAGAGCGTTCGTCGAGCGTAGAACGCGCTACAAAACGTTCAGGTGTGAACGAGGGCTAATAGGTCACTATGTGATTTGGTGTGATACAATGTACATGTGATGGCTTGGTGTGTTGGGGTGCCATTAACAAATAATGACACTGCAGTGCACCTAACAGTGCAACATGTGATGAGGGAGGGCATGCAGCATTGCACAGCTGTTAACAAAGCCTTAAAGTTGCTTTCATATTAGTTGTGTGACCACAAGTACACACGCCTGAAAATCTATAGTTATTTCAAAGAAACACAAACCGAGAGAAAAATAAAAGCTGCAACTGCTGATTTCCTTCTGAAAATGCTAGCTGTCTGGCTGCTTCAATAGTCTATTGACTCCACAAAAAGTACATTGAAGAAGTGCTGGGATTTCAATGGGTCAAATCTTTAAAGTGACATTAATCTCAGGAGTTAAATGTTAGAAATACATTCAAGTACCTTAACTATTAACAGAAATGTATCTTATTTGTGTATCACTCAGCTGTAGATCATCAAATCATCTCCGAATTGGTGCTGACACTGTCCTTCCTTCTGGAGGGTGACTACTTTTGTTCCCCATGGTCCCTGTGTGTGTTGTAAAGTAGCCACTGCTTCAAGCTCACTGTGATGGACTCCAATCTCATGCTTAGTTTACCAATTTGTATTGAGATTGTAGTCCATCACAGGAGCGAGCTTGGAGCAGTGACTACTTTACAACACACAAGGACAATGGAGAACAAAAGTAGCCACTCTCCAGAAGGAAGGACAGTGTTAGCACCAATTCAGAGATGATTTGAGGATCTACAGCCGACTGATACACAAATAAGATACATTTCTGTTAATACTTGGGGTACTTGAATGTATTTTTAAGATTTAACTCCTTTAAAGGTGAGCTCACTCAGTGGCGTCACAAGGGGGGTGCGGCCCGCACCCGGGTGACACCATTGACACCATTGGACTTACAGTCATTTTGGTGTCACGCCCCTCTGAAAAGTCGGGCGCTCGGTCATGGACCGCACGCCCGACAGTATCAGGAGAGAGGAGGGGACCCGGTGGCATACCTTACGTGCATGCGCGGTGACGTCTCGGCGGAGGTGACACTCGGACAGCGCTCCGGGTGTCACCCAGCCTCGGGATGCCCCTGAGCTCACTGGCTTTGGTAAGGCAGCTCTTAAAACACACAGACCTCACCTAATGGGTACCCGAAGGCAACTCAAAGTGTAAACATACAAATGGGCACCAAACTGCAACATGAAAGAGTCCAAAGTGCCTTTAATTGTTCATAATACCGTCACATAAGAACAGCCAGTTTTGTAGCCCTGATTAAGGGGGAGTAGAGTTGCCCCCGAAATGCGTTGGATATTTTCATGTGGCAGTATTACAAACAATTAAAAGGCACTTGGGACTCGTTCATGTTGCAGTTTGGTGCCAATTTGTATGTCTACATTTTCAATAGTCTGTGTAAATAAAACATTTTGGCAGTCGGTAAAGTCAGATGTCTTGATCTGCTTGCTTCCTTCAGGTCAGCTACTCAAAGTATTGGCATTATCAGACCAGCATGACAGCCAGGCAGTTAGCATTTTCAGACGTCAAGGTCAACAATAGCACCCTGTAAATTTGTTGCACGGCAGGTTTCCTCTTAGGCTAAATATTCAGAATGTTACAGATAAGCAGCCCAACCGTCGTCAATTGGCTGTTGGTGCATCACAACAAGCCTTTTAATGCACAACAGCACCACAAATCACAAATGCGGTGTGGTGTATTCATTGTGGTCGCTGGGAAGCCATAAAAATGGCACTACACCATGCAGCACCGTCCATCACTATTGGGTCTGGTGCTTTGGTACCAACCTCTTTCAATGCATCTCATTTCTAATGTTGGAGGGCATGCAGGCTGATAACAGCACACCAAGGCTTTTGCACACTAGCTACTAACTTGCCATGTGGATACAGCTGAATTCTGAACACAAACACTTTTCACACAAAGGATAAAAGTTACCTTTGTGTGCGCACCAAGTGGCAGTTAAGGTAGCAGTGACACCATTATTGAGCTGTACATAACCTGTGCAGAGAACAGAGCTGTGGGAGGGACCAGCAGGCTACACCCACTACAGAAAACTACGTGAGGGGGCGGATACAAGACCAGTCACCCTGCACAACGCAAGAGAGCAGCAGCGACTGGTCTTTATTACAGGAAGCTCCTGAACAGATCTGGAAGTGATACACAAAGCACGCTAAGAACACACATGACCTTTATATTTAGACAATATCCCGGAATTCAACTTTAACCCTCCAGCTGCTGAAACTATACAAGACAGTTTCAGCACTATGGAGAGCGCCAGATGGCACCGTTTGCAGCCTCACTAGTAGCTGCGAAAGTGTACTTTCAACATTCGTTGGCTGTTACATTATTATTATTATTATTATACAGGATTTATATAGCGCCAACAGTTTGCCCAGCGCTTTACAATATAGGGAAGACATTACAATCACAATACAAATCAAGACAAGATGGTAAGGATTCGCTGCAAGTACAAGTGTGACGAATGTGAACTTGACCAACTTGCTTTGTAAACATTTGGACATGTGTCCAGTAGGACGTTTTTGAATGAGCTGTCTAGAGAGGGGGCGGTGATGATATCGCTAGTATTAGTTCTCTTCCATTTGACTATTTACCATTAGGTTGAAGAAGAAACAGTTTAGGAAAATTCCTTTGCAAGGAAACACTTTTAGTACAAGTGACAAACAACGACTGAGACAGTTTTCAGCTTTTTTCTGTTTGAGGACCTTTTCACAACGTTTATTTCTGTCTGCCATTCAATCCCAGATGCAGAGGTATGGTTTGACAGCTCATTACATGTCTGATGTGCAATATGATCAATAAATATATTCATTTCCAACCTGATCCAGTTAGGATGAATGTGCAGAGAGGGGGATTCATGAAGACTGGAACAGACAGAATCTGGAGCAGGTGTGCATAGCAGCCAATCAGCTTCTAGCTTTCATTTTCAAAGCGTAACTGAACAAACTGAAGAGAGAAGCTGATTGGTTACTATGCACAGATGCTCCAGATGGTGTCACCATAGTGTCATTGCTGTTAAAGGTTGTAGAAGTTTTGTACTGGCCTATGTGTTATAAGAACGGATGGATCAGAAGTGTTCTGAGAAGGATGCATGTACGTGCTTTACTCTTATGGCAGCTTCTACTCAAAAGTTCCATCACGTAGAAAAAGATCGGGATGTCAGCACTAAGTAACTCCATGAAAAGCCTTCATATTTTATCCTAACACACATCATGCTCGGCTCCAGATCTTACAAGGACCAATGCAGTGTTCAGTCTCCCCACCATCTTCTCAGTATATGTGCACCTCTGCATCCATCAGGCACTCCTCCCTCTCCATCCCTCTAAACACACACACCGCTCACCTTGGCCCAAAGAGAGCAGCCCATCCTCCTATTTCCAGCATCCAGTAGAGCGCTAGGGCTTCCCCCGTGCACGGCGCCCCAAGCCGCTAAACGCCCCCATTGGAGTCCAAGGAGGCGCCCAGGGAGACCCGGGGAACATGCCGGGGATCGGGAATCCCTCCACTGCTTCCCCAACAACAACACGCCGCACTGGGACAGGCAGCCAATCAGGGAGCAGGCCACCGGCCAATAAGCGAGCAGGAGGCTAGGCAAGGGGAAGAGATGCGAGCAAATGCAAGGTGAATGGCTCTCCAATCATAAATAGAGGTGTGGCAAATGCGGCTGCTACCGGAGTAGTGCAAGTCATCAAGTATGAAGAAGAGAAGGAGGCGGAGTTTCAGCTTATGATGCAGCACATGGAATCGCGGAATAAAGGGGGCGGAGACTTTCTTCACCTGACTGAGAAGATACTTGTACTTCGTGCGTGCGTCAGGCACGAAAAGATGTACGTACCCTGATAGGTCAATGCACCTGTATAGTGCAGCATCCCACTATGTGACTGGGCCAGGAGGACAGTGTATGGAAAGGGAATCTTGACACAGAGGACCCAAAGCTATAAATAAGCGGCACTACCTGCCATCTAACTATACTTGCGTACCGCGGCACCAGCGGAGCAGCCACCCCGACGGAGGGTGCCGCCCTAGGCAAACGCCTAGTTTGCCTCGCGGTAAATACGCCCCTGCACACAGCCCTGGTGAGACCCATATGCAGCCCTGGTGAGACCGTGCATTGCCTTGGTGAGACCCTGGACATCCCCCTGAGACCCCACACAGTCCTGGTGTCACTGCACAGCTTCCTGAGACGCTGCAAAGCCCTGGTTAGCAACACAGAGTATGTAGCTTCATATTATTCTGCATTGCTGTATAATGGATTGCTGAGATTTGTAGTCCTCTACAGCTAATGGTATTCTGCATTGTTGTATAACAGGGGTGTCTACAATTTTTTGTGTTAAGATCTATTTTAAGAATGTTGAATTCGATGAGATCTACCAATGAGAAAAAAACACCAGTATTTGAGAAACAAACACATTCAAATGCTTACTGGGACTGGGGTATTTCGAGTCAGATTATAGTAGTCCCTGTAAAGGAGGGGGTGATATAATATACTACACAGCCAATCATTCTTCCCCCATGGTGACTGGGAAAGTGGCATGAGTAAGACACATAAAGAACTCTGTGTGAGAAAGCCAGAGGGGGAACATAACTCAGGTAAGATTAAGCATCATACAGGTGTGTGCATGCCTGGAATATAACTACCTGCTTCCTGGCTCTTCCATCCTGCTGGTGTGTCTGACACTGCAGGCAGGGAGGGTGGTCCCGATGAGTCCGGGGCTGCAGGCTGGAAGGGGTGGGCCAAATGTGTCCAAGGCTGCAGACGGGGAGGGGCCAGGCAAATGTGTTGGACACTGCAGACGGGGAGGGGTGGTCACAGTGTGTCTGACACTGTAGGCTGGGAGAGGCGGGCCAAATGTCTCTAACATTGCGGGCGGGGAGGAGCAGACAAAAGGTACTGGACGCTGCAGGGAGGGAGCGGGCGGAATGTGTCGGATGCTTCAGCATCCAACACATTCGGCCGCACTAGCAGAGCAGGAGTGAGATCAGGAGTTAACCTGCGATCTACCAGCGTTAGCTTTGCGAACAACTGGTAGATTGTGACCGACCTTATGGGAACCCCTGCTGTATAATATATTGCTGGGATTTGTACTTCTCTATAGCTGGTGGTATTCTGCATTGCTGTATAATTATTGCTGGGATTTGTAGTCCCTCTACAGCAGGGGTATCAAACTCAATTTAATCGTATATAAATGTATCTAATATTTATCATAATTGCCTCTGCATTCGCTTATCCCTGGTTTTAGTAATAACTTAATACCTAGATCTGAATGTAGAAGTCTAGGAAATGGCCTGGTGGGCCAGATTCGGCCCCCGGGCCTTGAGTTTGACGCATGTGCTCTACAGCTTGGCGTCAGTGGCAGAGCTACTAAGGTCGCATCGGTTGCAGCTGTAACAGGGCCCTGGCACTCCTCCACTGTCCTAAAATCATTAGTCTGTATTGTTTTAGAAGAACTATCAAATGACAATAAATAAAAGGTAAAGTATTTGTACTTGGACTTTAAAAAATGGTATCGGTGCATCCCTAATATATATTTATTTATGATTGGTATTTATATGGTGCCAACAATTTACACAGCGCTTTACACAGTGCACATTCACATCAGTGAATGTTTTTTACACACAAGCATAGGCACTAATACTGTATATGCGCAGGCATATGTACTTATATTTGCGAGAATAAGTACTAATACTGTATATATGCAAATATGGGTACTAAGATAGTGTATATGCTGGGATAGATACTAATTTACAGTATATTTGTAGTCATATATACGAGGGTGTCAAAAATTACCCGCACTCTGGTTATATTAAAACTTCTGTTGGTCGCACTGTCTTATCAGCGCTTTCCGTTCAAGGCTACCATCTCCCAGTCACTGCTGTGCAGGTGTGAACGTGTTACGTCAGTTCATTTATAACTGCAGTGCGAGAAAAAAGAAGTGAAGACAGCGGTGCATTCGTGGCTCGCAGCTCAGCCTAAAAGATTTTTTAATGAGGGAATACAAAAGCTTGTTGACAGATGGACAAAGAGTATTGAAAAGCAAGGAGATTATTTCGAAAAATGATGTATTTGTCTTTTCTAAAAGTTAAATAAAATAAATTCTACGGCCAGCGTGCGGATCATTTGAATTATGAAGGAAAAAGCTGTCAGCTTCAAGTCTGAAGCTGACAACTTTTTCTCCATTCAGATCAGCATCGAACTCCTCCCCGCTGTGTAACCTGTCATGGACGGAGCGCTGCTTCGTCCGGCGGGGGAATGCCTCACCTGGAACAAGAGGTATCGCACATCACTGATATACAGTATCTCACAGAAGTGAGTAAACCCCTCACATTTTTGTAAATATTTCATGATATAATTTCATGTGACGACACAGAAGAAATGACACTTTGCTACAATGTGAAGTAGTGAGTGTACAGCTTGTATATCAGTGTACATTTGCTGTCCCCTCAAAATAACTCAACACAGCCATTAATGTCTAAACCGCTGGCAACAAAAGTGAGTACACCCCTAAGTGAAAATGTCCAAATTGGGCCCAATTAGCCATTTTCCCTCCCCGATGTCATGTGACTCGTTAGTGTTACAAGGTCTCAGGTGTGAATGGGGAGCAGGTGTGTTAAATTTGGTGTTATCGCTCTGACTCTCTTATACTGGTCACTGGAAGTTCAACATGGCACCTCATGGCAAAGAACTCTCTGAGGATCTGAAAAAAAGAATTGTTGCTCTACATGAAGATGGCCCAGGGTATAAGAAGATTGCCAAGACCCTGAAACTGAGCTGCAGCACGGTGGCCAAGACCATACAGCGGTTTAACAGGACAGGTTCCACTCAGAACAGGCCTCGCCATGGTCGACCAACGAAGTTGAGTGCACGTGCTCAGCGTCATATCCAGAGGTTGTCTTTGGGAAATAGACGTATGAGTGCTGCCAGTGATGCTGCAGAGGTTGAAGGGGTGGGGTGGGGGGGGGTCAGTCTGTAAGTGCTCAGACCATATGCCACACACTGGTTCAAATTGGTCTTTATGGCTGTCGTCCCAGAAGGAAGCCTTTCTAAAGATGATGCACAAGAAAGCCCGCAAACAGTTTGCTGAAGACAAGCAGACTAAGGGCATGGATTACTGGAACCATGTCCTGTGGTCTGATGAGAACAAGATAAACTTATTTGGTTCAGATGGTGTCAAGCGTGTGTGGCGGCAACCAGGTGAGGAGCCTACAGTTAAGCATGGTGGTGGGAGTGTCATGGTCTGGGGCTCCATGAGTGCTGCCGGCACTGGGGAGCTACAGTTCATTGAGGGAACCATGAATGCCAATATGTACTGTGACATACTGAAGCTGAGCATGATCCCCCTCCCTTCGGAGACTGGGCCGCAGGGCAGCATTCCAACATGATAACGACCCCAAACACACCTCCATGTCGACCACTGCCTGGTCGACATGGAGGTGTAAAGGTGATGGACTGGCCAAGCATGTCTCCAGACCTAAACCCTATTGAGCATCTGTGGGGGCATTCTCAAATAGGAGGTGGAGGAGTGCAAGGTCTCTAACATCCACCAGCTCCGTGTTGTCATTGTGGAGGAGTGAAAGAGGACTCCAGTGGCAACCTGTGAAGCTCTGGTGTTTAAACAAACTTGCTGTAACTGGCCTCATAATGAATACAATTCTCAGGTTTCTGGGTTCCCAGCTACTCAGGGCCCAATGCGACTGTTGTTTGGTGCCTGTTGCAGACACCTTGCCTGTAGGTTAGACTGCAACTCCCAGCATGCAGCATGAATGGCCAGGCTGTAGGCAGTTTGGATGTTCTGGGCTACATGGCTTCCTGTCTGCTCCGACAGGTAGATTATAGCCATGGCCTGGCAAGAGCTAAACCGTGACCCGATGGTTGAGCGTCACAGCCCTACAATGCTTTTTACACGTATTTCTGACCCATGGACCTTCTAACAACCTGTAATTAAAATTAATTTTATTGGGATTTTTATTTCTTTTTGAAGCTGAAAAGTATTTTGGTTCTGACACAAACAAATTCTGGAATGTTAAATTCTGGCCCAGTCTCAGGTCAGCCTGAAATGGGTTTTTATTCTAGAACGGTCCTGCATTTTTCATTCATCTTGTGATCCATCCTGATCACTTTCCCAGATCCTATTAATGGAAAATTATTCCCACCTGTGACATTATGTTTCACTGTCAGGATGTATTCTCAGGGTGATAAGCAGCGTTGGCTTTCCACCACAACTGGATATACCAGGGCCCACAGAATTACTTTATTATTCATATTCTGGCAATGAGTTTAAGACTTCTAGCTCAGTCAAGCATAATATAATACTAACTGTACAGACAACAAATTGCTCCTGGAATGTTTTCACAATAAAAAGGAAGATCAAAATGTTTCCTGTAATTATACGAGGTTAAGGGTGTGTTAGCCCCTCGGCCATAAAATGGTGATGCTTAAGAATGGTTCCCAGAGGTGTCACAATGGGAAACAGATTCTTCCATTGAGCTATGTTCTTTTCTGTAATGACGCCATATAATAAATAAAACAAATGTCATCTTCTGTTTAAGTTTTCAAATTTAACTCAAGTTAAGCAAAGGGGGTTAGGAAGCAAAATTCATTAAATTGTACTTAAAGAACAATAGTCAAGAAGGCTGGCGATAGAGCTCATTAGGAAAGGATGAAATAGTGTATGTAATCCTACAAATAAAAATCTTTGGAATCAAACAGAAAAAGTGTGCAATACCTTAGTTGTCTTTATTCAAGGAACAGGGTTAAAGGAGAACTATGAGGTGAGTGTTTTTCACTCACCTCATAGTTCTAGCCGACCTGTGACAATGAGTCTGTCACAGGTCGGCTCAGTAGATCGGGAGGTGAGCAAACACATACCGGCGTTCGCTCACTTCTCGATCCTGTCACGGCTCTCTGCCGTGACAGGGGAGGGGCTGGATTCCCCTCTCCCCGCTCTGCCAGCGCTGACTGGCGGAACGGACGGGGGAGGGGGCGGGTACAGCTGGCTCTGCCTCTAGATAGGCAGAGCCAGCTGTCACTCACGCAGCTGGGCGGATCTCGACATCGATGTCGGCATCCGCTCTGGCTGCGGCGTATCAGTATACCGCGAGCTGTAGCTAGCGGTATACTGAGCCTAGGGTGACGGGAGGACGCTAGTTTGTGTCCCTAAGGAGAACTATGGGGAAAAGCCCTGACCCCATAGTTCTCCTTGCAACCAGAATCACTCTGGTTCGCACCTAGGCAATTGAGCCCATGTGCTGTTTTCACGAGGTTGTCGCACATTTTCCCCCCGCGATTTTGCTTTGAAAACTGTTCGGTTTTCAATGCATAGAAATGTCTATGGGTTCACAACTGCGCAACCACCGCCCAGAAATAGCTTCACCTTTTTGCGCGACAGATGATTTCTGCCGCACGACGCAACACAAAGGTGTAAACAGGTCCCATTGACTTCAATTGGAATCTGTGTTCTGCAAGATAAATCACCTAGGTGTGAGCCTAGCCTCAAACACCTGCTAAGCCTGAGAGGAAATGCACAAGTGCATATCAGTCATTAGGATAGGGAGCTATTTTGCACCTAATGTTATGGACTGTGAATTAGTATACAGCACAGATAATTTTGCACTCAACAACTTGAGGGACATGCATGGAGCATGTCAGCAAATAAACTATATGGCCCCATTAGCCACTTCCCTTGTAATTCTTGGACTGGAATGACAGAATGGCATTTGAACAAGGAAGCCATGGTGGAACTCGCTTTTTCTTAATTAGTCATAAGTAACAATGTGGCACAACATATGAGATTGTTACTCTACATTTCATACAGTGATAGAAGCTGCATTCATAGATCCTCATTTCTAGAGGTGTTTTAATTCATGTGATCATAATCTGAGTCTAATTTATATTCTGTAGTTTGAGTATGGTTCCTCAAGTTTCTGATCTCCTGTTTTAACTGAAAAGTTGTGCACATTGTGAAAAATGAATGTGTACAAATGTAAGGCCCCATTCACACTGAGCGACATGAATATTGCGCGATCTTGAGCGATATTGCACGACGAGCAATATTGCGCGATATTCAGCGACTTGTCGCGCAACTTTTTCCTATTGGGCTGTATGCAATCAGGAGCAAAATCGCTCGAAAAAAGGGTCATGTAGGAGCAACAAGCTACCAGCGACGAGCTACAAGCGTTATTGAGCGATATTGAGCGACGAGATGTGAACAGCTCAATTGAAATGGATTGTAGAAGCTACATAGCGATATCGCGTGGAAATATGAGCGATATCGCTGCAAAAATCGTGCGATAAATCGCTCAGTGTGAATGGGGCCTAATACTGCAACCCCTGCTCAGAAGTCTTGCTTTGTAGGAGCAGATGACTATGGCTTGACTGACTGTATCCATGGAAGATATCTGGGTAAATAGGCGAGTATAACAGAGGAAGCTTGTTCAGAGATGCCTTTATAAGGCTGTGACATGCACAGTGGGGTATGCTAGACAATTCTTCTCTTGGCATTCCCTTTCCAGGAAATGTCCGGGAACATGCACACCAGCAGCCATGCAGTTAAGCGCGGCTGCTGGTGTGAATGTCCCCGAAAGCAAAAAAAATGTTGCTGCACACTCAGTATATTCTAAAAGCATAACTCTTTACTTCAACCACTTGATGGTGCAGAACATAGAGCAAGGATATGATCTGCAGTGTCAGTAAGAAAATATCACATACTAAAGATAATGTCACAGGCCCTTCCACTTTTCCTGTGGTGGTGGGCTCTCCTCATCGCTGCTCTGAGTGGCACTCATGTAATGACATGCGAGTGCCATTTAGTGCACTAATACAGTGAGCACAGCCTGTCGTGATGATGCATACCTGGGGGGCATGGCCATGACATCCTGGGCTTAGAGGAACCAAGTTGAATGACATTGGCCATCATTCAACACGAACAATGGTGGGGGGAAGCTGTGGGTTGAAGGTAAATATTGCAGCAAAAGCAGTTTTTTAGGTATTATTTTTTATGGCAGCTGAAGTCCCCAATGTGTCCCCACACCAAATCCAGCAAGCTAAACAAAAATGGCAGCGACGCAGAGGAGCTTTCACAGGGCAGTGTGGCTTTCACATATTTGTGCAACTAAAAGCGCAAATTGTTAGTGTCGTTTGGTTCATTTGTTTTTTTTTTGCAGGCAAGCTGGCAATGATGCTGGCAATTGTTTGTGTTTGTACTGTGGAAAGCCCTTGCATGTGCAATTTGCATTGAAAGCTAGTTATTAATTGATTTGTGTGGTTGCCATATTAATTTTGCTGGATTTGGTATCGGGATGCACTGCGGGCTTCAGTTGCCGTTGTGATGTACGGGGTTCCTTGTGTGTCCCTGTGCCTTTAAGGAGGAATGGGCTACCTCTAGGCGTACCTGAACTCAATTTATCCATTGCTATCTATGCTCCAAGATGGAGGCTCTCACAGATAAGGGTTAGGACCGCACTACACAGAGGAGCCTGGACCAGGCAGTGTGGTTTCCACATATTCTGCAAAAGTTGTGCAAATAATACCTCTGTTTTTAATGCAAAGTGTTAGTGTAATTTGTTTTTTTTGCAGGCTGGCTGTTGAGTGTGCTAGGAAATGTCTGTGTTTGTACTGTGGAAAGCCTTTCCATGTGCACCTTACTTTAAGGTCTCGTTCACACCCAGGCGTATTGCATATGCGCGTCTGTCGCGCGTTTTTTTACCGCGATTCGCGGTAAAAAAGTCGCGCGACCGTCGCGCGTTTCCGGAGGCTACTTGGCTGTATCCCATTGGAAACGCGCAACAAAACGGCCCAAAGTAGTACATGTACCTTTTCAGGCGTGGGACGTTTTTGTAGCGCGTTAGGGACGGGCGGAAATACGCCAAGGTGGGAACGAGACCATTGAATACAATGGGATTTATATTTTTGAGCGTTTTGTAGAGCGTTCGTCGAGCGTAGAACGCGCTACAAAACGTTCAGGTGCTAAAAGCAAGGTATACATTGATTTGTGCAGTTTCCATGTTTGTGTTGTTGCTGCAGTAGGTCTCACCTCCAGATTCTCCTAACATTGATATGCAAATGTAACTTATTTAAAATGTTTATTTGCATATGAATAGGAAATTCTCCCCACCCTCACATTACAACAACAAAACAACAACAAGTTAACCATAACATTACATTTTAAAGCTGAACTCTGGGCACAAATGCTTTCATTTAAACATACTCCTCACTAACCACAACGGATATAAATCCACTATGTGTGCAACAAATGCCTTTGCAAACCCAGATAATACCTTGTAAAAGTAGCAGTGACATCATCACTGTGTAGTACCTAGCCTGTGCAGAGAACAGAGCTGTAGAGGGACCCAGCAGGCCCCACCCACTACAGGCTGCCTGCAGAAAACTAGAGGAGGCGGCAGATATAACATCAGTCACCATGCACAAGGAGAGGGAGCAGGAGTGACGGGTTTTTATGACAGGAAGCTCCTGCTCTGGATAACTGCAGAGATCTATAGTACACAACATGGGCTTTCAGTGCGTTCCACGCATTTGCATGCGTTTTGATGCGTTTGCAGATCCAGAGCAGGTAAAATAGGGCCTGCTGCAGTTTTTTCACCTGCTCTGGACCTGCTCTGGATCTGCACGCTGCGATGTGAACTGGAGCTAAAAATACCATAGGAATACATTGGACGCAGTTTTGATCCGGTCTGCACCTGCTCTGCTCTAGACCTGCTACGCGCTTGGTGTGAACTAGCCCTCATACTTATATTTATTTACTTGTTTGTTTCTGTATGTTCCTGAAAGCCCTCAGGAGATCTGGTAATGATTTTTTCTTTTGGAGGTCTTTCTTTACCAAATAACTCTGTCTGTTCTTAGTGGCAATGTAATAACTGTTCTAGTGATTGTACGCAGTGTTGGTTTATGTGTGTTTACATTTACTAATAACAAGAAAAGGAATCTAGCAGCTCCCATGCTTTCACTGTAAACCCACTGGTCACATGATCTCTTACTACATCTTGATGAAGCACATGGCCCAACACAACATGACTTTAAGGAAGTGTACTTACTATATTGAGCTTACCTGAAACTGTTAAAAGAGAACTATGAGGTGAGTGCTTTTCACTCACCTCATAGTTCTAGCCGACCTGTGACAATGAGACTGTCACAGGTCGGCTTAGTAGATCGGGAGGTGAGCGAACACATACCGGCGTTCGCTCACCTCTCGATCCTGTCACGGCTCTCTGCCGTGACAGGGGAGGGGCTGGATTCCCCCCTCCCCGCTCCGATCTGCCAGCGCTGACTGGCAGAACGGATGGGGGAGGGGGCGGGTACAGATGGCTCTGCCTCTAGATAGGCAGAGCCAGCTGTCACTCAAGCATCTGGGTGGATCCAGACATAATTATCGGGATCCGCTTCAGCTGCGGCGTCTCAGTATACCACGAGCAGCAGCTTGCGGTATACTGAGCCTAGGGTGACGGGAGGACGCTAGTTTGTGTCCTCCCGTTACCCCAAGGAGAACTATGGGGAAAAGCCTTAACCCCATAGTTCTCCTTTAAATCATTTCCAGAAGTCAGCAAATTAAATCATGTGTTTTTTCCCACAATAAAATCCATTTTTACAGTATTTGGCTCGTAGGTTCCTGACACATTGTTTACATTTTGCCACCCTATATCTTCTCACTGATGTCTCTAATCTGTAGGTACGTGAAGATAGGTTCTCTGTCAGTGTGAATCCTTCTGACACAGAGCGGTATCGCCTTATCTCAGACTATGAAGCAGGTGCTATTGAGAAAATACAGGACAGTAGGATGTAAACAGTGTGGCCACTGAATTTAGATTCCATTATTGCCTTTATTTTCTGGAAGTTATGAGGCCCACTCATTTTTGTAAACATTCACTTATGCTTTCTGCTGTATAATGTTTAAATGTAATATAAAAGTTGGATAAAGTTAATAGCAATACTTAAAGGAGAACTATGAGGTGAGTGATTTCCACTCAACCCCAGAGTTCGAGCCGACGTGTGACAATGAAACTGTCACACGCCGGCTCAATAGATCGGGAAGTGAGCGAACACATACCGCGGCCGCTCACTTCTCGATCATCTCCCTGCAGAGAGCCGTGACTGTCACTCACGGCTCCCTGCAGGGATTCCCCCCTCCCCGCTCTGATCCTCCATCGCTGACTGGCGGAACGGACGGGGGCGGGTACAGCTGGCTCTGCCTCTAGATGGGCAGATCCAGCTGCCACTCACGCAGCTGGGTGGATCTTGACAGTAATGTTGGGATCCATCCCGGCTGCGGTGGTCTCGGTATACTGCGAGCTGTAGCTCGCGATATACTGAGCTTTGGGTCACGGGTGGACGCTAGTTTGTGTCCTCCCGTGACCCTTAGGAGAACTATGGGGAAAAACACTTACCCCATAGTTCTCCTTTAAGCAATAGCCAGTAAAAAAAAAGGATATAAAACAGCTGCCAATACATAAAAAGCACCTACCTTGTTCGAGGCCATCTCACTAACTGAGTGTCTGGTCTGCAAAGTCTCCAGCTGGTCCAGACACCAATCCAACTCTTCCAGAGTTTCGATGGCCAGTTTCTGAACGGCATCCTCTATGGAGGAAAGAGAAGGAGGCATTTAGACTGAGTGATGGCGATATTTTGTTTCTTCGCAAAACCATGTCCAGTTTTCCACACTTCTGGTTCCCGATACCAGCAAAGTTATGCTTTGGTAATCTTGAGGAGAACTGCAAAATCCTACAAAACATTCTTATATGGTGTTTTCAAATTACACGCGTCATAGTTTCCATAATGTCTTGCAGTGTAGAGTTGCCGCACCTCTTGCATATGTCAAAAGAGTATTCCGCTTTCTCTTGTTCTTTACAAGTATTAGAAAACTGATGAGTACTAATTTAAACTTTTAACTACTCAAAAAGTCCAAATAATTAGAAAAGTTCATATCTGCTTTGTCTTTCCATCTTCAGATATTCCTCATTTGTTCAAGACAGATAAAATAATCACACTGGATCCAAAAACCAATTATTTTGCAATATTGTGCATACAAAAGAATGTCGACAAGCAGTAAAGTACAAATATGAAATAAGCGGAATATGACAAGTAAACAGACTTGTAGAAGCAAGTTCTGACTGCTACCCCTAATGCAGGATTAACTCTAAGAGACACTTTGTTCTTGCAGCTCCAGATATGCAGTAAAAGAACAGATGACTATTAAAAATATAAAATATGATCCTTTAGCAGCAAGATCCTGAATTGAAGCAGAGATGTAAAAATGCATTAGGTGTATATGGCTGATAGCTTGCACAGCCATTATAGTGTTTCCATAGCGACTAAAGTGAACCAAGGTTATCTTCAGCAGGAGGAGTACCTTTTGTTATAGCCCCTTTTATCCATGAGATCAGCTTGTAGAAAAGGTTACAAAAAACGATGTATAAATCTTCAGACATAAAATGTCTGTGCCACAGGTTTATGTGCTATGTATATGTATTTGTACTTGAAATGTGTGGAGACATAGCTAAATCCTAGTGTAGAGAAAGAAGGCCACTACACATTTGATGCCGGGTTACGTCGGTTCGATGTTGTGATATATCCAGTCAAGATTTTGGAGGTAGCAGTCTCCCCAGGCATAGATAATGAGGAAAAGTAGGGGAGGAGAAGACAGAGGATGAAAGAAGGGAGACCAGGCCCAAATCACCATGGCAACTGGCCTGCAAACTTCTTACTGCAGTCCACTTTAACTCTTGCACAGCCATCAAGGCCTGTAAAGCCATTTATAATTCTTCGATTACACCTTTAACTGTTTTTGGATAAGAAAAAGAATGTTTACAATGTAGAGATTGTCTCTTAAGGGCTTAAAAATAAAAACTGCACAGCAGATCATTTCTGGAAACTGGCAGTGTCTGATTTGTTGTTACTGGTTACCTCTCAGTTCTCAAGGCAAATATCTAAAGATTACAGTTGAGAGTAAGATATAAGCTGGCCATACATGCAAAGGTTTCTTGCATTCAGTCTGAGGGCAGAACAAAAGAAATCTAACAGATTTATTTATCCAAGTGAAACAGATGGGGAAATCCCCCTGACAGACTATTTTATTCTGACAGCCACTATCAGAATACCCAAACAGTGACTGCAGCTGATTGTCTGCAGTTATTGATCGGCCAACAATTTTCCACAGGGCTCCTTCGACAAAAGTCAATTGAAAAATAAACTTGTCAAACTGGGTGGTGCTGGCAGGGCCACCCACATCTCAAATATCAGCAGGTTCATGTCGGACGAATTTCAAGCAGTGTTTCGCCAGCTTAAAGGAGAACTCCAGGTAAGCTTTTTCTTAACCCTTGCAAGGGTTAAGTGCTCATTTGTGCCTAGGTGCAAAAATAAAAAAAAGTTATACTCACCTGAACCTTGCAGCCGGCTAGCTGTTACAGCACTCCCTCCAACATGACTCCTCCCTTGTAGTGACGGTATGTCCCTCGGCATCCTCACCTCCAATACACAGTGTATAGAACGTGATGATTTATGGACCTTGGTCTGCTGCAGCAGAGGGGGAAGTGAGGCTCCAGGGTCTGGTCTAACAACAAGCCAGCTCTAAGTATCAGGTGAGTAAAATTTTGTTATTTTTTTGCACCTAGACAGAAACAAGCTACCCCTGCACTGCAAGGGTTAAGAAAATGTTTGCCCGGAGTACTGCTTTAAGTTTAAATGCTGTTTAAATATCAGGATTAATGCAATTCTTCCCATGGCACACAGTGAAAACTATCCAAAAAACATTCTTCAAGCATTTTATTGGTCTGTGCCTGTCATAAACTTGCAATGTTTTTGATTGAAAGGGGTCCACAAAATAATATTTAAACTCATGTGTTATCACTTCTATAATCTTTACAGCCCAGTCTGGGGCTTATGTACACAGTAGGTTTTATTAATTATGACTAACACGCTAATTAAATCCCTGTTCTAATGGATCCTGGAGACATAAGAGATTACATATTTCGTCTGGTGACTTACAAGAGGAGAAAGCTCAGTCAAAATAATGAATTCCAAGTTTTCCGTACATCTTTACAAACCCCATACTCTCACACATCACAGATTGTTTTAAACCTGGTACCTAAAGTGTTTAGGTAGAATTGGTGTAATAAAATGATTAGTGTCGTATACGGTGCCTTAAACACTTAGGGGGACTATCCACAAAACTGCCGTAGGCAGCCGAGTGAATAACCGACCCGGCTATTCACTTCAGGCTTGTACGGCTGATTTCAGCCGTATATCGGCTGAAATCAGCCGTACATCGGCTTGCTGCGACTGGGTTCGGGTTTCATAGATGCCGAACAGCAGTGAATGAATAGCCGAATGCTGGCTCAGCTATTCTGCTCGGTACCTCTGTTGTACCGAGCAGAATAGAAAAACAGTTCAAAAAAATAGAAAAAAAATTGAAAACGATTGGGCGGAGCTAGCTTCGCCCGACTGTTTTCTATTGGCCGGGCGGTTCTGCTGCCGTCAGCATAAAAAAAAAAAAACCACCATAGGAATGCATAGCTAGATTCCTATTGGCTATTTCACTTTGCAATAGCCAAAAGCAAACTAGCTATTGCACCCGCCCACTGCTGCTGTCAATCACTTGAAGGGGACCTGATGGAGAACTTCAGGTCCCCCTCTGCTGATTGACAACAGCAGAGGGTGGGTGCAGTAGCTAGTTTGCTATTGCAAAGTGAAATAGCCAATAGGAATCTAGCTATGCATTCCTATGCTGGCTTTTTTTTTTTTTTCTGATTGACGGCGGACCCATGTCAGAAAAAAAAACAAACAGATCTCAAGGAAAGGTTTACTCTGCTCGATCAAGCAGAGTAAACCTTTCCGGGAGAAAGTGTTTCTCTCCCGGGCCGCCGGGAGCTGCTATCTAATAGCGGGAGGCTCCCAGAGCGTCCGGGAGAGTAATGACAGATCAGTGTCCCTGGTTACCTGGTAACCAGGGACGCTGATCTGTCTCTGCATGCAAGTGACCGGAGCCAGACGTGAGATGACGTCTGGCCCCGCACAGCTGTCAGTAGCAGGCCAGCTTCAGCTTTCACCTCGGCTCAGTCGAGCCAAGGCATATGCCTTCGGCTCGACTGAGCCCCTCAGCCAACTTCGGGAGCTGTACGGGCTATATTTATTAGCCTGTACAGCAGCCCTTCGTTTCTACTGAACCGAAGGGGTCCTGGGGCCGAAGCTAGCCGAAGGATCAGCCGCAGCTACGGCTAGATCTTTCGGCAGTTTTGTGAATAGGCCCCATAGATTCATTAAATGCATAAACGTAGGCATAGCTGGGGGCTAGGGAGATGAATAGCTTCCAAGTAATTGGGGACAGCTTTCTGGTGAGGTTTTTGCCTCTGCTGACAAAAAATGCCCAGATCACCGCCACCAACTCCCAGGGAAGGGCAAACGAAATGTTTTGCTGTTCTCCTGGCATGTAAACGACCTTTTCCCTAGTTCTGATTTTCTGGTTCACCTTTCCCATGTCAGCTCTGCCTTCAGCATGCTAACTGGACAGTTTGTCAGCATCATCATACTGCTGATTCATACTCCAATAAGGAGATTAGTGACACAAAAGACTACCAAGCCAGTCCACAAAATATTTTGGCGCCACCTTCCTGGCTATGCAGTGTGGCAGAGGTGTTTGAATCTAATGAGCGTTCAAAAGAAGGTGGTAGCTCTTTCCTTAGCAAAGATCTAAAGGGTTATTCAATAAAGAGTGAAGAGTTTGGAGAAGGCAAGAGAAGTGAACAATCTAGGATAACATAGCAGAACTGGAAAGTGAGCTGAAATGGAGAATTTTTCCAAATCAGCTATGTTGGCCTAGATTGTTCACTTCTCCTACCTTCTCCAAACTCTTCACCCTTTTGTGAATAACCCTGTGAATGTCTCTGGGGAATTGTAGACATGTTCTGGCAATTATTAGTGGATGCATCTGGTAGGAGATCACTACATGCAATCAGGAGTTTGCGGGCACAGAACAGGTAATAAAAGGGGCTACTCACAAGAATTTGGCGGTTCAGTGAGTCGGAGAGAACTTACTAACTGTTCTGTTTACAAACACTGTGTAAGAACTTTGACCTCACTTTGTCCCTTTAAAGATAGGAGTAGGCTTAAAAAATAGCTGGCACCTAAAGTTCACACCAAAATCGGAAGGAAATGGTAAGTCAAAGTAGGGTCCGTTGACTTGCAATTGTACCTTACGATACGTTGAGTTGTGGTCCGTTTTTGAACTGATGCTAACGAAAGGGCACCAAAAAATGAATAGGTGGGAATGAGCTAGTTCACACCGGATCTGTTGTGTTACATTGTGCATATGGTCCATAATAGAAGTCACCAGCACTTGAAGATATGTGCAAGAAGTAAAGTACTTTTTATTAAATCGTCACATGCATGTGATGATTTAATAAAAAGTGCTTTACTTCTTGCACATATCTTCAGATGCTGGTGACTTATATTATGGACTGTATCTCTCATCCCAGGTCTGTACGTTGTATGGAATGCAGGTGATTTCGTATTATACATTGTGCATATGTTCTCCTTTTTTTCAGCACAACGGAACGGAGCAGTGTGAACTAGCCCCATTTGAACACATTCATTTTTTGGTGCCCTTGTAGCTGGGATCTGGTTGTGGCTACAGCAGTTTTTCCTCTGCACAATAAGCAGAGGGAGTCGCTCGCTTGGCGCCGTGGCCATTCAAAGACACCTTTTTGTTTTTTTAATAAATACTAGGCGTTCTCTGAGATGAGGTGGCGAAGAAGGGCAGATGATGTCACAATCTTCACTTTGCCCATTTAGAAAACACCTTGTATTCATTGAAAAAATACAAAACATTCTCTAAATTTTTTTTTAAAAACAGGGTTTTCGCTTGCACATGGTTGGGTGGTTCAAGTGAACACAGCTTTCACTCATTGACTTAGCACAACATTCACTTTTTCAAGTGAACATGCACATTACTTACAAAGTAAGCATGCTCTATTGCTTTAGTAAATCAACCTCATTGACCTGGAATAGGCATGTAGCAAGAGAAGTTAGAATAAAGCTGCCCATACACCTTGCAATCATCGGACGACACGACGATGGAACCGGCGTACAATTCTCGTACAGCGGCCCCATCCTGGCCTGATTGTCGCAAGGTTGGATCAGCGGTAATTATAAGAAAGCACCTGGACGAATTGCGGTAATCGACCGCACGTATTTTCGTCTGCACATGAGCAGTGTAAATCGTACGAATTTTGACATATGGAAACGCCGCCAACCTTGCGAGAATCGTACGATCGACCGAAGTTTTCTAACCTGCTGGTTAGTCAAAAATCGATTGATTGTACAGTATTTGTGGTTGTACACTGTCCATCAACCTTACGAATATCGGACGAAAACGCGATCACATACGGAAAACGGCCGATATTCGTAAGGTGTATTGGCAGTTTAAGGCCTGCAGAAGGAATCCCTAATCTCTGGCAGCTGTCACCCATTTAAATTAATGTGCAGGTGACAGCCATTGCATTTAAACACCAGCACACCAAATGTAATGGTATGTGATAGGATTACATGTGGTTAGGAATCAATAACTATCCCTGGACGCATCAATCGTGCATCCAGGGATAGTGATTGATTTCTAACTGCATATAATCCTATCACATACCATTACAAGCAGTGTGGCGGTGGTTCAATGCAGCAGGTGTCACCTGAACATTAACTTGAATGGGTAACAGCTGCCGCTTGTAAACGGCAGATTAGGGATTGCTGCTACAGGAAAACGCAATTTCCTGACACAGGAATCCCTAACAGCACCTAAACTTACAGGTGTGAATTGGGTCTAAGTCAGAACTCTTGTTCTGGCTCAGTGTTTCAACAAGTACTGAGGCCATCAGACCAAAAATAACAGCCAAGTAACCAGCATTTTCACAAGAATAGGTCAACAATGGCAACCTACATATCTTACTTTGTGCAAGTTACTTTCAAAACTGCACAAAAAAAGAACAAAAACAATATCCCCTTAGAATTTGCTATGGAAAGTCATTGGATGGCTTTTGCTGTGTTTGTAAGTATATACAGTATAATAACCTCTTCAAAGACATATTTGTATTTTTGGATTTTGTATGTATTACTGGTACATTGTTTATATACGGATTGTTTTTAATGCACTTTATATCGCTTATCTACTGTTAATACTTAAAGAAGGTGGAAATATTTTAACAAAATAATGAGTCACTTGCTCACTTCCTCCTCCTTCAATGCTGTGATTATACTGTAGACAACGCATTTGTAGAATGTTTTTTTTTTTGTAATCATAATTTAGAATAGAAAGGCAACATGGGGAATATGAGCAAGGTGGTGTACTTGTCTTACTATGTGTTAGCTGTGTTGTGACTGGGATCAATTTCATATAATTTTATGATTGTGTAGCGCCCATCACCTTTTGTGATGTGACTACTATGCATTTAGTGATAGCCAGGGCTGTAGACAGCCTGGCAGGATTTGTAGTAGCAATTACATGGTTAATCCCAGGTGTCTAACCTTGTCTGTACCCCCTGGGCAGAGTGACAGGGGGACAGCCAATAGGAGGCACTGTAATATGTGTATAGTACAGCAGCCAACCACTGGGCTTGTTTCAGCCAGTGATGCCTGCTGGGATAGTGTACATATATAGGTGGGAGCTGCCATGTGCTCTCTCTCTCGCCTGGACCAGCCATGGATTAAGGCTGGGTCCTGTTCAGCCTGCCCCCAGGCTAGGCCGAGGCCTGGGGGTGGGGGTGGGCAGTGGCTGAAGTGAGGGAAGATGTTCCCCTGAGGCTCCAACCTGGAGGAGACCTGAGAGATGGAGAGAAGAAAAGAACCAGGACCAGTACAGGCTCTTGAAATGCCCTGGACCTATGTGGACTTCAGAGCCTGGTTAGTGTTTCTTTCTTGGATTGTGGACATGTATTCCTACTGTTACAAGATCTGGTGAGTCTGGAGCGGATGATGGTTACCCCTAGACACCTAGAACCCCTATACCCTCTCTCCCTAATAAGAAGTTCAATAAACTGTTCAACTAGCATCATATCACTGAAGTGGACATCAATTTATGGGCACCAGAAGAGGGCGGTTAGTGCTAATGGGTGCAGCTGGAAATCAACCCCTAGACTGACTAGATGTGGACCGGGCAAACAGCGGCTCCTTGCGGGGAGTTAGCGATACAATTGCAAAAATAAAAGTTATTCATTTAACTAGATTGTATGTATCTTACAAGTCCTGTGATCCTTCTTTACATGTTTTGTCCAATATACAGACATTTCTGCAGTTTCCCAGCAATGTCAAATATAAAAATGACCATACATTTTCTGGTTTATATACACTGTCTAAAGATTATATCCTGCAAGTTCTCATTCAAGGAAAGCCAGAACTAAACATCCCTGAAATGACATTCATGATATATTTGTCTTTTTAAAATATGCCTGATCCTTCAATAACAGAAAAGGAAAAAAACTGTAATTGTAGACTTTCCTGACTATAATTGTTTTGCTTGAACATAAGTTGACAAGAGCAGAATCCTCAAATACCATCCATGGTCTCTATGGGATTTCACCCCAAATGGAGTCGAATCATTAATCTTTATAAAATAGATGGGTAAAAAGATGGAACATTTTTCCACTTTAGGGTTGTTCGCAGGATGTGAAAGGCTTGGGGGCCTCTTGGGAGTAGAACAGTCCACAGGATACAATTCCTATGGAATGTCTGGCGTCAGTGTTTCCAGTGGGGTCATTTTTATATTTTTTAAAACAAACACAGCTGGGCCTATTTAATAAGTTAGTGCAAGTGCATTATTATGTGTAAAGTGCAGTAACCCGTAGCAGCCAATAGAATTTACGTTGGCTGGAATCACATGAGAAATAATATGATATCTGATTGGGTCACGGGTTATTGCATTTTGCACTACACTATTAAATAAGGCAAATGGTTTCTTCAAATATAATCGTCATTGGTGTGCTAAAATTGATGCAATGTATTAAATATGCCAAATCTCTTAAATATTTTAGCTATGAAGTCAAGCAGATGTGATGTGCCAGCATACACACATGACTTTTTGTGAATAAGGCCCAGTGCATGATCTGAGCATGAAGTTAGTCAACTGACCAACCTGCAAGTAAGCCTGCTTAATTTTACAGTGAATACGTATTCTAACACAAGAATACTCATCCACCGTCAGATGTGAACATTTCTATCAGGGCAGAGGCAGCAAGTTAGGTGAATGAGGTAAGCTCTACCACCGTCCACCATCCAATAATGTAATAGCAAAATTACTGCAGTTGTTTGTTTTTTTAGATTCCCTACATACGATGGGGTATTGTTTGCAAATTCACATTTCACCACAATTACTAAACTAAGGGGAACAGGGGCGTAACTAGAAATCACAGGGCCCCATAGCAACATTTTGTGTGGGGCCCTGTGATTTCTAGATAAGTCCATCTGATAACCCAAACAGTCCACCTGAGGGTGATCCTGCAGAGCCCACCATAGATCCTCTATGGTGGGCTCTGCAGGGTCTCAGGTGGGCGGTCAAGCCCTCTTAACTGTCTGGCCGATCCTCTGTCCGCCTCCTTCTCCTCCACGATCGCTTACGGGCCCCACCTCCTCCGTCACTGGGCCCCACCTCCTCGATTGCCGGGCCAGCCTCCCCATCGCTAAGACCTGCCTCCTCGATCGCTGGGCCCCGCCTCCTCCAACGCTGCCGACGACGGGCCCAGCGACCTGCCCCGAAGCTGCTGGTTGTCATTGACAACCATTGTGTGCTTTCATTGTGTGTTTCTCCTCACAGCCGCCAGGGACAGCCAGCAGACTGAAATGCTATAGCGACCCAGGCAGCCCGCACGGCATCAGGGGTTTGTCCCGGGGCCCCATAGCGGCCGCCTGGGTCGCTATGGTGATTGTTACGCCACTGAAGGGGAAGCTTTCCATGCAAAGTGCAAATCACCTTGCAAAGCAAACAGCCTATTTGCCTTTAGTAAATTAACCCAACTGTGTCTCCCTGACACTTTGTGCAGCTTTGTCTCCACCAATTACATTTATTAGCACAATGTACATTGTTGGCTGTACATTTCCCCCTCGTAATGCTTTCCATATAAGTAAAATGTATTTTTATGAAAATATGGCTAAATTAACAATGCATTTTATAATGAAATACAGCATTCTGTACTGTAATATGAAAGTGAATTCCACTTTTACACCATGTTTCATGTTACACCGATATTTAGGGTGTAACATGAAACATGGTTACAGTCCATAGCCCCCCCACCCCCAAACTGAACCCACTCTTACTGCATTACAGTAAGTCTATTTTTGAATTTGGTGTGGCTGTAAGTGGCTCCACCACCACAGTTGTGTTATTCATTCACAGATCCATTCACACAATCTATAAATGAAAAAAATGACAAGTCCTGTTTGCCACCACGGCACAGGGCCTCTTAGATCTCAATGAACTACAAGCATAGTGATGTCACTGCATTTGTAGTCCATTGATAATTCCAACAGCGCAGTAACTGAAAGTATGTACCTGGGTATGGACCATCTCCAAGAGATGCAATCCACTGATTGCGATTGCAATGCTTTGCAGACATCATTGCAAATAATTAATAGATGCACATTTTTAATCAGTGTGAGTGCATTTAATCAGATTTTGAAAAAGCTGAAATTAGCCTTTGAAATGCGTATAAACATGGTTGTGAATTATTACTAGGTTCTTTTACTTCATACCTGATAAGTTTGTTTTACAGGCTGTGGGTGGGTTATTGATAGATGATCTCCTGGAAAAAAAGGAAATATCATTGGTAAATATTTATTTTCTAATCAAACATATCTAAGTAGGTTCAGACTGGTTTTCATAATTAGCAACTGATAATTACAAATAAAAATTCAAGTTTAAAGATTTCCCCCACCACTTCCCAACCCAAGACAGAAATGGAAGTAAGAGTTAATCCCCCCATAGCAGCACATATAGAAATAAGGAACAGACAACGTTTTTTTATAGTTCCCGAAAAACTAAATACAAATATTTTGGCATTTGTTTCATTTGAAACACTCTCCTTGAATTGAATCTCCACACATTTTAATCTAGCAGTTTGGGTTTTTTCGGCCAGCTTCGGCTTCCAGCACGGCTCAGCGCTCGATTGAGCTGCTCGGCCGTGATCGGGAGCTGTACGGGCTATTGTGAATAGAAAGATGAGCCAGGGAAGGAAAAATATAAGGACATTAAAGTTCAACTTTAAGATACTTTAGAGCAGTGGTTCTCAACCTGTGTAACCTCAGGACCCACATTTGTCCCTGGTCATCAAGTCGCGACCCAAGCACTGCAATGGAAGGCACAGCAATAGGGTACCGTGCCTCCCGATGCAGGTGTACGAACTGTGGGTGGGAGGTGCGTTTGTGGTACCATTCAAATGGATGGCAACGCAACACACCTCCCACACAAGAATGCACGTTAGGTGCGATTGCGTGGTACAGTGCATTAATCGAATGGTACTATGCGATTAACGCACTGTACTAGTGTAAACGGGCCCTCAAAAACACTGATATACATACACAATCTCACACGCTCACAGACATTCTCACACACACATACAAACTCCAAAAATGTTTTTATTTTTTTAAGGTCCACCCAGTTTCCCTACCTTACAAGAACTGGAGTGGATCTTCAGCCTGGGGTCCAGTGTGGGCTGCTGTGCTGTGAAGGAGCTCCATCCATATGTTCATTGCTTGTACAGCTCCCTTGCGTGCCCTGTAGAGGTGCCGGGAGCCAGAATGTGACGTCATTCTGGTCCAGACACCTCTACAGGACATGTATGGATGGAGCTCCCTCGCGACCATACCCCCAGCCCATCCCACCTCAAGCTGACACTCAGCGCCGGGCAGCATATTTTGAATGGCTGCTTGGCACTAAAACTGACAGTGCTGCGCTATGGGGAGACTGAGGAGCCTCTCACCTAGAAAAGTGTAAGGAATGCGGCAACCCACAAAACACGAGGTCGCGACCCACTTTTGGGTCACGACCCACCAGTTGAGAACCAAGGCTTTAGAGGATATGGCCGTGTAAAATTGGCCAGCAACAGGACAGTTTTAATCAGGGATAATAGGCCTAACCCGTGCCTAATGTTTATTTTTACTATGGGGATGGGTAGGTGCAGTGAATATAAGTGAAAAAGTGAGGTGATTTGGTTTAAACTGATTTTGCTCTTAGTTTTATGGGTTTTTTTTCTTTCAAAAGATGCTGCAGACAGAATGCAGCTCCAGAACAGATTGGAAAAAATGTTGCTGCACTTTGAGCACCTCAATTGTAAAATAAGGCCCTTTCAACAAAAACTAAAAACCAAGAAACCCCCCAAAGAAACAAAAGCCCTAAAATACCACCCCGAAACAAAACACCTTTTAACCCCTTGGTGACAGGAGACGTACACTGTACGTCCGGTCACAAAGTGCCCATATGACTGGCCCCGTACAGTGTACGGGACTAGTTATTTGCTGCTCTGCTCTGCCTCAGTATAGAGGCATCCATTAATTAAAGAGTTAACCTTTTTCAGACACCTGATCCCCTTCAGGAATCGGGTGTCTCAGAGTGAGAACAGAGCCGCATTTGCAGCTCTTGCCGTCACTCTGACAGCTGGTATAGATCGGAAAGCTCAATCGTATACCAGCTTTTTTTTTTTTGTTCTTTATTTTATATAAAAATTAACCCCTTACAATGAAAATCTGCAGCTGAGCTGCAGATTTGTTTTTACCCTAAGGGGTTAATTTTTTAAAAAACCCCTCATGACAGTGATGTTCAAAGTATGACGCTGTCACTAAATGTGACACTAAAGGTCCCCATTCACCTTGCGATTATCGTACGATAAGCGCGCGAAATCCCGCGATCGTACGATAATCGGCAGTTGTATGGACGGCGTGCGACCATTTCTACTGTACGGTCGCACGTCTTTTGTCGAACAAGCATGCTAGAAAATCCGCTGAGAATTGTGTTTTTTTCCTCTTTTTTATATTTTATTTGTCCTAAGTGAGGCGTTAGACACACATATGTGATATAAATATGTAGCCCTATCTGTCCTCTAAAAAACAATATATAATATGTGTGGGTGCACTTTGTCAGAAAGTATATGACTGACGTGGAAGAATCACACAGCACAAATGTCAAAAGTGCTTCAGTCATTTACAAACAGAAACTAAAAACAAGCTCAGTCATGAAAGGGTTAAAGTAAAGCCTTGCAGCCAAAAACAAAACAAAAAAAGATTACCCTAAAAAAGGCCATATCAACATACAAAAAAAATAACACAAAAATAATACTCTGAAAAAACTGAAACAAAAGACCACTTTTTAACTTTTAGCATACAACTAAAAGTTAAAAAACAACATAGCATAAAAGCAATATCCCCCATAATAAATGAAAACAACAACATATCACCCCTGAAACACAAGCCCATTTTTTTAAAGGGAAGTCTTGCAACAAAAAAAGTTTGCTATAGAAAGGCAAGCAAAGGGGTTGATTGCCCATAGAACTAGCAATCAGGATTAAAGGAGAACTATGAGGTGAGTGCTTTTCACTCACCTCATAGTTCTAGCCGACCTGTGACAATGAGACTGTCACAAGTCGGCTCAGTAGATCGGGAGGTGAGCGAACACATACCGGCGTTCGCTCACCTCTCGATCCTGTCACGGCTCTCTGCTGTGACAGGGGGAGGGCTGGATTCCCCCCTCCCCGCTCCGATCTGCCAGCGCTGACTGGCGGAACGGACGGGGGAGGGGGCGGGTACAGCTGGCTCTGCCTCTAGATAGGCAGAGCCAGCTGTCAGTCATGCAGCTGGGTGGATCCCGGCACAATTGTCCTCCCGTTACCCTAAGGAGAACTATGGGGAAAAGCCTTAACCCCATAGTTCTCCTTTAAAGTACAGTTTCCTAACTGACACTAATCCTGATCCCTATACTTTCCCTACAGCAGCTTTCCAATACACTGACACTATGGCTGCTCTGTGCCCTCCCTTTTATAGTAAGGAGGCTGGTACATAACAAAGCCCCCATTATTAGCCAGCTGAAAAAGAAGTATGCTTACATTATGCTTACAAAGAATTCAGCCCTGAGAAAACCCACATTAGTCTGCCAGGACTGTAAAACCTGAACAGGCTGGGTTCGCCTTAAACCTATGGTAGGGCAGAACCCAAACCTCATATTGAAGCCTTAAGGTGGCCATACACTCTACAACCATCGCAAGACTTTAGTCTTGCGATGGTTGTACAGGGATTAAAAAAACGTACGATCTGCCTATCTTGGACAGGCAGATCGCACTCTCGATCATCACAAGCCCGCCCCCCTGAGGGGCGGGCTTCCGATGACCACAATGCTGAACGGGCAGTGTGCGCGTGCGCACACCGGCCCGTTCGGCATTTGTCTTCCGAGCACCGTTCTAACCAGCCGAGAATCGTACGATTCCCGGCTGGTTTTCGAACATGCTGGTTCGACAGAAGACGTGCGACCGTACAGTAGAAACGGTCGCACGTCTCCGTTCACACTGCTCGATTATCGTACGAAAAACCGATCGCATACGATTATCGTACGATAATCGTGCAGTGTATGGGCACCTTAACACAGCTACATATCTAATCCAATAATAGGGCTCCTAATTAATTTATATCTGATGTGTATTCATTTAAAATAACATTCTTTTTCAGTGGTCAATTGCCTAATAATTAAAGATACAAAACAGTTAAACATGTGAGAATTGTCTGCCAAGGATTATATAAAACTCATAGTGAAAGAAATCTGAGTGGACAACTAAACAACTGCAATATTTTTCTGGACAGCATTAGGTATTGACTGATAAACCTTCCTTATTACCTAGAGTCACACTTTAACCATGTCTCTCCATAAATATACACCATAGGTAAGAAAAAATAAATACAACTTACTTGTTAGTTACTCTGTCCTGGAGGTGAGTTAACATAGCAAAGTTGCTCCGCACAGTTCTCAGGCTAGCCAGTACCTATGTGTAAGGACATGACATGAACAGTCACAAACTCATACTCTAAATCTAATACAATCTTTCTATACTTTATGGAGGAGGAGGAACCCTTGAAATAACTTTCAGGTCCCCTTGTATTAAATGCTATTTCTACAGCTCATGAGACATTAGCATTAAAAGTATGTACAATGTACATACTTTTAATGAATCAAAGTACAATATACATATTTGCCAAGTGTTCCACTTTCTACCCAGAATTTCTCCAGGTAGGAAGTTGCCTCCCACCCCCCCCCCATTCGGCTGGCAAGAGGAAACACACGTTGCCACAGCATACAAAGTGTGCATCCATATTTTGCCTATCACAATAAAATGTCCACAATAAAAGTGTTGGGAACTATGCTTGCTGATAGATTTTGTGAACTTCATTAAGAAATTAATTTCTTACCTGTGCAAATGGTGTTACTATCATGTCTTCTCCATGCCTAAAAGACAATGTATAATTATTAGCATCATATACAAAACTCAAATGTAAAACTGAACTGAACACTCTTAGATCCACCTCATATTAAGTGTCAGTAATTTACCCATGATGTAAGTAAATATGTAGAGGATCAGCAAGAAAGTAAGATTTGAGTATCCACCATTAGATATATGGATTCACAGGGCTGATCAATGAGAAGTGTGCTATAAGAACAATTTATGTCCCATATCAATCAATCAACTTCCATTTCTGTTGTCCAGGTGTGAAATTAAACAACAACTGACAGTCTTATCTTATGGGCAACAAGATATGTTCTTCTTAGCACACTTTTCACACATCACACAGGAAGATAAGCTGGCCATACACCTTACAATTATCTGCAGATTTTCTGTGGTCAGATGGAAAAGGTGCAACAGATTCCTCCATCTACACTTAACTGTGTGGATGGAGTAATCTCCACCTGGGCCAATCTGTTGCACTTTTTCCATCTGACCACAGAAAATCTGCAGATAATTGTAAGGTGTATGGGCACCTTAAGTCCTTCTTTTCATTTCAGTGTTGGGTGGATGCCAGTCAGTTCAGTCAGCTGTTGGTTTATCACATTTCTCAGGAACTTTAGTGACAGTTGGGAACCTGTGTTCCCAACTACTTTGAGGGATCTATTTTACTATTGAAATGTTTACAGAGAAGAAGTACAAGCAGCAAGATTTATAAAATGTCAATGAAATGATAATGGCAAAGACAGGATAAATATATATTTACATAATACATTATTAATTCTATATGATCTTGATTTGAAAGATAGTTAAAATTAAAGGATTCATAAAACTGAAAAAAAGGAGTATTTACACTCATACTTACAGGTCACTGGCAGTGGAGGAGTTTCTGGACATTGCTTTAGGGGATAGGTCATAGTCGCTGTCTGATCGGTATAGGAAAGACTCTCTTCTCTGGCTGTGGGGCAAGTTACCCTGTAGAACCAAACCTGACCCTGGACTGGCTTGGGACTCCAAGGGACTTCTACCTGATGACAAGCCATTTTCTGCATCAAAACTGGAAAAGGAAACAAGAAACATAATTAAGGATAAACATTACAAATTACAATACAGCTAATTTTCAGATAAAGGAACCCAATCACAATTTTAAAGGGTATGTCCAGCCAGAACTTTTTCTTTAAATTATCTTTAAATAGAGTACACACAGACATTTTCTACTGTTATCTGGGGCTCACCATTCCTCTCACTTACTGCTACATTGATAATGGTTTCACCAAACAGAAGAATCTGACAGAAAATCTTTAACTGGGAAGCCTTGAATAGCAGTACAAACCTGACAAGGGTTATGAGCCTTTCCCACTCTATGCTAGGACAACTTTTTTTAGTTGTGGCTGGCCATACACATTAATAGAATCAGACCAATATAATATGGTTCTTTGGTTCTTACAGCTCATTGTATTTTGCATTTTACTCTCTGCCACAAGGCTTCAATAAAGCAGCAATTGACCAACTTTTAATAGGTATTTCTTTAATAAGATTTGATTATTTTAACTGTATGTAAAAATTATTTCCCCCCCCCCAGTTTTGGATAGAGTATAAAAGAGGAAAAATCCCTGTCAGGCTAGGTTTTCCCTTCTCTTCCGTTTTTAGAGATGCAACAGGAAGTGAGGTTGGGATTGTCCAATGTGTAATGCTCCAAAATGTCTGTGCTGTGTTCCTCCCTTGTGTACTGTTATGTGCACAGACCCATTTATAACACAACCTTTGCAGTCAATACGCATTCTTTAAGAATATATATGTTTGTCTTTTGTACACACACCCCAAACAGAGTAATACTTGAGGGACCAAGGACATGATTGTTTTATATGCAGTGAAACACAAACCATAACCATTTTATGAACTTGTGATTAAGGTGCTCACAAGTGACAACATCTTTCAAAGAAAGACATGTCAGGTTTCTCAAGATCTTAAAACACATGAGTACAAGGTCAACAAGCTATATTTATCCTGACCAGCTATAAATAGACAAGATACTGTATACAGCTATTTATAGCTCAGAATGACTATCTGTACCAGGCTCATATAAAGTCAAGGTGCATTTCTAAATAACGTTTTCCACCATGTAAATATGCAAACCGTTCTAGAGTTTGTTATCTGCTTTGTTCGAAATGTTACACAACAATAGAACCACCCAATAAATAAAAGTAACAGCCTTACATATTAATGACATGTAATACATGACTTCCTTTGTTTATTTAATATACACAATGATGGTCTGAAGTAGTTCTTACAGCAGGTTTCACATCTCTAGGATACTAACACCAATATGGCAAGCCATACACATTCCAAAGTAATTGTACAATGTTTCTACAACATTGCACTGGGAGGACATACCTAATGCTGGCCATGGATGACTTGAATATGAAGACGTGGGTGACCCTGTAAGCACCACCCTCTTCAACATAAGTCGTTTTAAAAATTGACTTAGCCAGGGAGAAAACTATCAGCCCAGCAATGATTTCATCCTATGAGATACAATCACTGTTCAGCAGTGCCACAGGCTGAATGAGAGAAAATCGAGCCGTGTATGGCTTGCTAAAATCAGCTCAAGCTAATTAATTTATATGCAATCAGTTAGCCCCTTGTGCTACACAGTAATCATATTCAATAATTAGACAGCGTAGCTATGTAAAAAGCAATAATATGCACAATCCCATAACAACCCAACAGAAATCAGCTTTCAAAAGTTTGTGTCACTCGACTACAGAAAACTGCATTTCTCATAGCTGGTGACTGAATTACATTTCCTCTTGCGCTGTATTAGATAAATAATTTATAAAAAAAGAAGTAATACATATATAGATGTGTATAAATGCAGAAAACACAACATTTAAAGGATAACTAAAGCCTTTTTTCATTTTTGGTATTTGAGTACAGAATAGTAAGAACCCCTGTCATGGTTTTTTATTGCATCCATCAGGGAGATTTCCCTTTACTTTTTGTCCTGTAAGGGCAACAGGAAGTGAAGAAAAATCTCCTCATAGAAAATTGACAATAGAATAGGTGTCCCCATTGAAAGATTCCGCTCTACTCCTGTTCTGGTGACAACCTTTGGTTTCCCCCTCACTTTCAGTCCTGGTGATGGTAGTCACCAGAACAAACAGAGAAAGTGAACCTGACAGGGATAATAAACCCTCACCTCTCTAACCTTCACCTGTCTAAAAGGTATTAAAACTGGAAATACGGAACACAAGATCAAATTGTTTGCAAATTATGTCATCCTTATGACCTCGCAAATCACTTTCCCTTATTCAAGACACTCTAGCGGCTTTCAGTGCAGCCTCCTACTATAAAGTTAAAGACTCTAAATCCCAGATGTTGAGGTACCATATTTCCCCTTCTCTAAAGATTCATATAAAAGATAAGTGCCCATTCGTTTGGGAATGTAAGGCAGTGAAATATTTGGGCACAGAGTGTATGATCTTAATGTTAGGAGCTTTCTACACACTTTACCACAAGAGTTAGCTAATATGTTTCAATTGAGTTATCTACGATGGAGAGAATTCCGGCTTTTAGGATGCTCATACTACCCAAACTATTATATGGGGGGGTTTTTCTCCTCCTTAAAATCCCTACCAGACCTTAAGGGCCTGGTATGACTTTAAAGGGGAACCCGACACACTTTTTATTTTGTATATGGGGGTCCCTCCTCAATATTCCTACCAGACCTTAAGGGCCTGGTATTGTTTGGGAGGGGGAACCGCACGCTTTAAAAGGAAAAAAAAAAAAGTCATTTTTTTCTTTACAAATGTAATTTTTGCTGCAGCAGGTTCTAAACATTGTGGAGATGAGCCACTTTACAGGCAGTGTAAGGGGGACGCCCCAACACGATATTTAAAGGAACTTTTAATTTTTATTGTTACCCTTTAAGCAATGTTAAAATCACTGCTCCTTTAAAGTTTTTTTTTTATTGATTTATGTCCCCCAGGACAGTATCCGGATCCCCATACACCTTTTATGGCCAATAAATTGCATATAAGGCTTCAAAATGTGGACAATTGATTATCAATATTCTACCCCCGTAGACTTGCATAGAGTTCGAATACGAACTTTTCCCTTCCCATCTTCGAAAGTTCGTATTCAAAACGAACGCGGCGGTGTTCGGCTCATCACTAATCTCAAAGAGATGTACCACTGCACTTAATTGAACATACAGCAAAGTGTTGTGATATTTGTAGGAAAACTCTGTTGTTTACTATGTCTTTAATACAAATGTTTGTTTTCAAACAGCATGTCAAATAAGTGCCTGTCAAGAGCAAAGTAAAACCAGGAAGGATAGGATGAATAAATAGTATTCGGTTAGTAACCTTAATTTTTCTGATTCCCAGTGCTACCCTGGATTACAGTCATGTGAAAATGGGTGTACACCCCATGGAAATTGTTGACTTTTTCAACATATTTGAACAGGAAAACATTAGATCTTAATTCAAACAGTGCCTGCAGATAAAGTTGATGTATACTCAAATAAAAACACAAGGAAACATTGCCTTTTCACTCATTTATACAAAAAAAATAAAAATTGATGGGATGGTGTACTGTGGGAAAGTAGGTATACCCTTGACCAATAAAGCCGGTATTGCCCCCTTCAGCAGAAATGGCTTCTTGCATGATTTTGTATAACTGCCCACAAGCCTATGACCACTCCTCAATGCAAAATTCATGAAGTTGCAAATTTTGTGTGAGTTTTCCCGTATGAATGGTTTGTTTCAAATCCCCTATAATATTTAAACGGCATTCAAATCAGAGCTTTGACTAGGCCAGCCATAACTTTCTATTTCTTCTTTTTGAGCCATTCTTTGATCGATCATTATCATGTTGAAAGATTCATTTCTGGTTCAGCTTCAAATTTTAAACAGATGGCCTCACATTCTTATCAAGCACATACTGATATTTTGTGAAATTAGCATAGCTGACTTGATCACTGCATTTTGCTCATACACCAAAGCAGCAAAGGAACCAATGACCAGAACATTTCCACTACCAATGCTTCAACAGTTGGTTTGAGGTTCTTAAACTGAAATGCTGTTTTCGATTTGCACCAAACATGTTACTGTAACCAAACACGTCTATCCTTGATTCATCAGTCCACAGCACATTGTTCCAGAAGGCCTGGTCCTTGTGTACGTATTCAGTGGAAAACTGTAACCTTCCTCTTTGTTTTTTTTGTGAACAGCAAATTTATACCTTAAAGCATTTTTCAGCCATATTAAAGTCCAACAACAACCAAAACTTAGTTTTTTTTGATTGAATAGAGATTTTACAGAGATTGTACGTCCAAATTGTAAAGTGTGTATTGACCTTAGTATAGGAGACAGCAAATTAGAATGTAGCAGAAATCTAACGCAACACTGCCAAAACTTCATAAATGTCCACACTGCAAAACAATCTGAACGAGGTAAAATCTGCAACTTGGAAGGTTAGTTCTTTTATCTACAATGAAAACAGATGCCACACAAAAGTATTAATATGAAAAAAAAAAACACTTATGAGATCAAACATAATGCTACTTGCGTGCAAAATTGTTACATGAAGATAGCAAAGTTTAGCTTTAAAGTTTAAACACATTCCCTCAAAGGTAAATCAGCCCGGAAACATTTTCCATTTAGCTGCCCTAAGTGACACACTGTTCCTTGCAATATTTAGTGCAAGTTGTCAAAACAAAATCCAGTCTCTTGTGGGAGTCGCAGAGATTAGTAATGCTGCCGTTTGGCCAGCAGAGAGCAGAATAGTACAGTAAACTCTGATTAATATTACTACTGCAGTCATAAAAGTAAATGTGTACTATGGCAGCATAAAATGTCTCCATAACAGGTAGAATTGCACAAAATAGTGTAAAATAACACCCTACTCTCTGTTATATTCAAAGCTGAACTCCATCTTTAAAAATGTATATATACTTACATTGGTGCAGCTGGTTCAATGTACGTAGATATAAATGATCCCTGGTAGGGTCATTGGGATCCTGTAAAACACTGTATTAGCCATGACATCACCACCACTCCTTCAATCGGAATAATGTCTAGTATTCATTGAGAAAAATACTAGGTATCCTCTGAATGGCTGCTGTGCTGAGTGAGCGACTTGCTGTGTTTTAACATCACAGCGGCTGTTCCTGGACCCAGAAGATGCTGAAATACACTGTAGTAGCTGTGGCTTACAGAAAGTGTATTACAGGATCCCCGAGGCCCTGCCAGAATCATATATTGTGCCAAGTTGGACCAATGTAAGTATATATTCATACAGCTGGAGTTCACTGAAATGGAAAATAATATGAACTTGTTTTATTTGACTCCTTGCCCCCTTTTTGAATATTGGGACTACCGTAGCCCTCCGCCAATCACTGGGGATCCTACCAGTCATTAAGGAGTCCTTAAAAAATGTGATTAGTCTGCTATAATAAAAACATTCTAGTTTCAAATCATGCATGCACTCTGTTATTTTCAGAGAACGGAGAGTAAAGAAAACTACAAATAACTCATGCAGCAGTCGTTTGAACAGCTAAGATACAACAATCTAACAGAGCATGTTTGACCACTTTTGGTTTGTTTATTTCACTACAGAAACTTTACACTGTGCATATAAGGTGACAAGACTGCTTTATAGTTGTTTGTACTGTGGCATACAGAGGTGAGTACAGAAATAGTGCTTATAGTGGAACTCCAGACAAGTAGCTAAAATAAGTCAAAATACACAGATGTTTATTGTTTTACCTTCCAAAGTATTTGAGAATATATGTAGATAGTTCAGTGTTTTTTTTACATATATGCCACACTGCATGACCTGGCAGGTGTAATGCAGCTTCCTCCCTTTCTGTCACTTTTCCACATCCAGCCTGCTCATTGGACAATGGACCTAGATCCTCAACTCTGTCCAATAACAGGGAGGTGATCCAGGAAGCAATAAAGCTGAACCGAGAGGTGATAGAACAGTGTGGCAGAGGAGCATATTTCACAAGACAGAGAACAGTTCATATATGTGTTCCAACTTCAAAGATCGGGTGGTTCATTTTATGTTATTGCACTTTCAAAACTGACCCTAAATCTGTCTTCTAAGGTTCCGTTCACACCCAGGCATTTTGTTGCACACATTTGTCAGCACTGAAACGCTCAACACAAGAAATCCCATTTATTTCTATAGCCCCATTCACACGTAAAAAAAAAAATAACCGCCTGCCGCTGGAAAAAGTACATGAGCTTTTTATTGGGCATATCAGTGCGATTTGTCCCCATACACTCAATAGAAAGCATTTGGAAACGTGCAACACAATTATTTTGTGTGTTTTTTTGCGCGCGTTTTACGCTAGTTTCCCATTTAGTTCAATAAGTCACAATCTGCTCACATAAATGCGCAAGGTAAAATGCACGCAAGTAATCTGCACTGAAACTCTGTCGCCTAGGTGTGAATAAAGTCTATTTGCACATTGCAAGCTATTCAGAACAATACAAGCTGCCTATAAAGTTCTATGTATATACCTTCAAAGAAACAACTAAAATCGTTAAAAATATTTAACAAACAATATTTTTAGCTATGCTGTGTGAATGGGAACACGTATAGTGAGGGTTTCCTAAATTTGACTGCAATGGTGGAAATACACTTTAAGTTTATAAAGGTGCACAGTGGCTTAGTGGTTAGCATATTTGCCTTGCGGTACTGGAGTTTCCCAGTTCATATCCTGGTCCGGACACTACATGGGGCTTACATGTTCTCGTAGTGCTTTGTGTGGGTTTCCTCCAGGTACTCTGGTTACCTACCACACTCCAAAGACATGCTGGCAGGTTAATTGGCTCCTGTCTAAATCGGCCCTTGTATGTAGTGTATGCATGTGAGATAGGGACTGAAATTGTAAGCGCCTTGAGAACAGGGACTGATGTGAATGTACATTATGTAAGCGCCGCGCTTCCTTATAGAATTTCTTGTGGTATAAATGTACAATACTGTGTACAGAGTTCTGGGGACTGTAATTCATAGTGCAGTGGTTCATGGTGGGAGCTGTGGTGTTACATTGGCAGTAGTCAGTGAAGATGTAGGAGGGTACAGTGGCAGTCAATGGGAGAAGTGTACCTGCCAGTGTTTACTTCCCTGCTGGAATTGCGGCACTGGGTCTCCCGGAGGTGACATCAGCCCCGGAGGTGGAACGATGCAGATCAGTCTGCCTGCACACTGCCTGTGTGAACCTTCATAGCAATATGGAAGCAGATAGTGCTGCTGATGGAAACATGTCAACAGCATTGTCTACCTCCATATTAAAACAAAACACAATAATATACAAGATAATTTGGGGAGCAGCTGACCACAAAAATTGTCATCATATAAATAAACTGTCACTACTACTATCTCCGCCTTGCAACACAATGCAAATCTTAGAGATGGAGGAAAAATAAAAGCAGCAACAGTTAGAAAGGGCTACACTTTCTGAATCAGTTGCAACAAATTATTGTCAATAAGTGTCAAGGGGTGACATTGACAATTAATTGGGTTGTTTGTCTCCACAGTCATAGAAGACTGCAGAAGTGGACACTAATGGTTTTGAGCTAGCACAGCCAGGTTTTCACTAAACTCTCCTAATCTATTCCAAGCACCCTTCCTCTGATTACAAGTTCTTCATCTCAGCCTCCACTAGATCTAGATTTTACTGCATCTGTAGTACTGGAGGCTAAAGACTTATCTCCAAATCTAAGCAGAAACCTACAACTGAGGAACACCAGAAGATGTATGACAACTTCAATTGTTTGCCCTGTGATAAGGAGATGGATTTAGAAAGGGCATGTAAACAGGACATAGGATTACAATTCAGTTAGTTGTTGATGGAGCTTGTGGTACCCATTACAAAGCATTTAGAGGCGATAAAGGTAAAGTTCGCTAAAGACACTAGTTTCTAGTGTCACTTCTACTGGTGATAATACACAATCGGGAAAAAGTTTAGGGTGATTTGAAATAGACATCCACGGAGAAGAGAAGGATAGTAGAAGTTAAAGTAAATCAATCTCATTAAAAAATGTGGTGCAGCATTTAATTATAAAGTGCATTTACCCTACAGTCTTTTCTTAGTCTCCTGCAAGGTTGTACAAATACCTGATGAGCTTGCGAGTGAAGTCCACCTAATGCAACTTTCTGTGATGGTGTGGCAACAATGGTGCACTGCTCCTGAATTCAAAGCAGAATTGCCACTCTCATTTAGACTGCGCCTGCTTGCACTACAGTGAATGTCAATCAGCACCTGTCCACACCTACTCCTGCCCACTGCATCCTGGATTGACAGCAATTACTCTGTTAATGAATGCCTGCCACTGTGAGCTGCAGCATCTCAGAGGTTGAGCATGTGAGACACAAATAAAGGAGGATTTGGCTTACTAAGAAGAGGCAAATCATTTTCGAGCCCACTTCATGAGGCTTGTGCAGCACCTAACTGGATTTAAAGTGACATTAAAGGCAAAAATGTTTTGTCAGCACTTACCTTTAATGATGTCTCTTAATCTGATCTTCTTCTTTCTTGTCCTTTTCATCTGTCCCTCCAGGGCTGCGGCCGGTCTTCGATCCAGCGCTGACTCCTCTGAGCTTTCTGGCACTTCCTGTCCCAGGGTGTCTGCATGCGGGTGCACGCGTCCATAGACTTACCTTGTGTCTCTCCTCACGTCCCGGCCGAAAATGTGATCTGCGCATGTGCCCGCCCCAAGATTCTTTGCGGCCGCCTGAGGATCTTCACGCGGGGAAGACACAGGTAAGTATTAACCCTTTTAAAAGCGTTTTTTTTAAAAATGACACTTTTTGCATATATCTACTGCTTGCTTGCAGAGATGAAGATGAGATGAAGAGGCGGGCTATTCTGTAGTTCTGTAGTTGAGAAACCCGGCCTTGGGGCAGCAGAGAGAGTAAATCCGGCCCTGTTCACACCTGAGTGATGTATGAAGATTTACACTAAATTCAATTGTGCTCATTCACACCAGTGCTGCCACTTGAGGGGCAGAAAAGCATATTACCTTTTTTTTTTTTTAAGCAAATTATTGTTTTTTTGGCCCCATAGGCTTCAATGGGTGTCCTTGAAAACTTGCAGCACAAGCATTTTAATGCATTTTTTCAGGTATTTCTGCACTTAACCAGTATGCTGGTTGATACTGGTTTACATTGGTCAAAACAAAAACCCCTAAGTCCCCGTTCACACCACAGGCGTTTGTCACACGTATTTGTCAGCACTGAAAAGCTAAACACAAGCCTCTAGCTGGAAAAAGTACCTGAGCTTTATTTAGGCTGATCACCACGATTTACCCCTTTTTCCTATTGAGTCTATGGAGACAAATCGCGCTGATCTGCCCCCAAAAAAGCTCAGGTACTTTTTTCCAGCGACAGGCGTTTTTCTACGTGCGACGCTACGCTGAGAGGTGAACAGGGACTATAGAAATAAATGGGATAACTTGTGTTGAGCTTTTCAGTGCTGACAAATATGCGCGACAAATGACTGGGGTGTAAACAGGTACTAAAGCTTGAAAACAGATGAAAAATGCTTTAAAACTACAAAAATCTGAATGGTGGCTAAACGTGGCAGTTAAGAACTTGACCTTTGAACAAGATTTTATTAAAAAGATTAAATTATAAAATGGAAGAAAGTTAGGAAATGGAACCCAACTATTCACAACCTTTACTAAAGTTTACTCAGCTGGAGTTTTGTTGATATTGTTGGTAAACATATCTATTACTTTTAAAATACGAAGGTAGTTTGTTAGCTGTGGTTATGCAGTGACACATTTAGGAACTTAAACTCCCAGTGAGTATATGTCATGGGGGATGCACAGTGACTAACACTGCAAAGCTTTTCCTGCTCTTTCTACTATTTTTTTGTTATTAGTCAAAACACATAATCAAAATCATAATCAATCATCATCATCATTTATTGCTGCTGTTGTTTACAGTGAGCAGTATTCTAAGGGGAATTGATAGATAAAAAATAGATTGACACACAGCAGATCATCTACTGCAGTGCTCCCCAACCTTTTTATCTCCGCGGACCGGTCAACGTTTGATAATTTTACCGCGGCCCGCTGAGGGGGGGACGTTGATTGTTTATATTTTAGATTGTTTTGATTTAATAATTTTAATTTAATTGTATTTAAACATGCCTTCAAAATAAAATACAGTTACACCAAAAAAATGAATATAAAGTGATTTAACATTTTAACTCACTAGAAAACTAAATCAATGAGAACCCTGAGCTTGTTTCTTTGCAACGAGACGGTTCCATCTGGGGGTAATAGGAGACAATGACACCCGAAGTGTGTTGCTTATGTCCAGTTTATTCAGTTGTTTTGTTTTGGTTGCTGTCACTGCAGAAAACCCCGCTTCACACAGATATGTTGTCGGAAATGGCAATAGGGATTTAAGTGCTTAAGTGTTAATTTGTGGGTTAAATTTGAGCAAACACAATATACACGTACACCAAGCACTGTTAAACATGAGAAAGTACCGGTGAACAGATAGAAGAGCGATACACACCTTCTCTTTACCAAAGCTACAACGCCACTGCCGCTTGCAGCCGCTCAGCTCCAGACGTCACCTAAAACCGCCCCGATATCACGATATTTTGCGCATGCGCGGTATTGGTGCGTCTCTCAGCTCCCGGTTAACCTCTCGTCCTGGTAAGTCGGACAAACCCGAGAGAAATACACCACAGTAAATAAAATGGAAATAATGTAATGTTCCTTGGGCGGCCCGGTACCATTTGATCCACGGACCGGTACCGGTCCGCTGCCCGGGGGTTGGGGACCACTGATCTACTGCATGTGATCAGTCTCACCCTACAAGTAGCCAAGGTGTCCTTCTACTCTTAAGCTGGCTAGGCACTATTATATTTCCAAACTAAAGATCTTTCTTTATTACCCGATAATGCCATCAGAGACTTGATGAATGTGGAACGAAATTTTGTTTTATGTTAACATTCTATTTTGGAATAAATGGAGTTTCCCGAACGGAAACCACATTCACTGTTAGAATTTTCTTTGTTCGAATTTTTTTTCCCATCCTGCTCTTTCAACTTTTTTCATTACTATGGCCAAAATTGATAATCGATTTGACCCCATCAACTAATAGGAAGTCAAATGAAAGATCTTTCGTAGAAGATCTTTTTGTTTCAACTAGTGTATGGCCACCGTAACTTTCCATTACCAGCTTTCCATTTTGAAGTTTCCGGTCAGCAAACAGAAACATTCATCGGATTTTTAGACAACTAATGTCTAATTACCGACATGGCCAGACTGCTGGATGTGCATTTTATGTCATACTGGTCAGTCAATCAATAATCTTTAGGAAACCTGTAACTTTACCATTATTTCTTGTATAGAGCTGTCCTTGTGTACAGTTAAATACATGAAAATGCTCTCTGGAGTCAGTAGCCAGGTGTACATCACCACACCAAAAGTTATCTGGTTCCAGCAGGAATACAGCCAACTGCTCCTTTACATGTGTAAAAAGAACAATTCTGTGTTGCATGTTAAGCAGTTAGCTAATTTTTAATATTTTGGGATATTTTAGAGCGGAGACTGAGACAGTAGCTGTGTGGGAGTAGCTGCAGTCATCTTTTTTTCAAAACATGGAAATTGCAAATCGTAATTCCATATGCAATTATAGAGTTAACCAGATGGTGGTCTAGAATGAATCATAAAATATTCTTATATAGGGAGCACAGTCAAGCTTTTGATTTCAGCAGTGTTTCAGTGTCTAAAGCCTACAGATATTGCTGATAAAAGAATAAGTAGGCGTTTATAGGTAATTGTAACAATTCTGTTGATTAAAGCGGACCTTTACACTCAAATCACATTCTACCAATGAATCCCTTTATGATGATTAATAATAACATAGACATGTCAGGTGTAAAATGCTGTGATTTTGAAATGCTTACACTTGCAGAGCATTCACTTCCTGCTTTGAAAGGGCAAAAGCACTTCAGCTTGCCAAAGCAATGCACACTGGGATTGCCTGGTCATCAGCAGATCATTGCTGGGGAATCTCATCTGTAATCGCACAAGATCTCAGGGCTTAAAGGCATTTTCCTCCCCTGAGATGATGTGCATAGTCACATGTCCTAGTCACATGTCTCGTTACATGTGCCAGAGTTCCAGGAAGTAAAAGGAGAGCTAGTAATCTGCCCTTAATAAGCATGGCCACTGCCAGAAGACTGGGGAAGAAAAGAGACATTTCTAAAGGTGTGTGTTGTTATTTTAGAGATATAGGTAAAAGGTGCACTTTAAGATTAAAAATGACACGGCACATACAGTAGAATGTTGAACTCTATAGTGGCCTATCTTTTGAATATAACATCAGTTTTGTTCCCAGCAGTTTAACAAAAATTTTTTTAAATATCCAAATGCTACAATGGTTTACTAAAGGTTAGGCAGATATATGTATACCTCAAGTAGCAAGCAAATAGTGCAAAGCCCCTTCATTGGAGGACTTCCAATACCTAGACTGCTTGGCAATATAAGCCCTTGTTCATGCTGGCAGCATGGTGGCTGTACAACCGGGCAATTGTGTCAGCATTGTGGTCAAACAGTGCTGTTTACATTGTCACATTTCACAAGCGGTGCTGCTTGTGAAACACAATCATTAAAAAAAAAAAAAGGACCACTTCGCAACCGCATACCCACAGTGCAATAGAAAATCCCCATGAGAGGGCGGTGGAGCCTGCTGCCCATATGAACAAGGCCAAAGACCCAACATAATTCCAAGCTAAGCAGTTACAAGTACACTCGCTACCTCATGGGTGTTGTAAAGATGCACTGAAAAAGGTAATTGCTGGTGGGCCAAGATGAGGGCGGGGATGACCCACAGTCGGCTGACATGAGGAGGAGCCAGGAAAGGAAAATTACGATAAGTATGATAACAATTTTCCGTAATATATACTGTATATATATATAGTGCAATATAAATGGATATATATACACTGCATATATATATATATATATATTTGTGTGTCTGTGTGTGCGTATATATATACAGTATATATATATATTGTAACAAGGACACTCCACTGTAGTCCAGGTAAGTCAAGGAAAACACAGTTTATTGAAAGGGCAAACACAAAATAGCTTGAAACAGCAACATAAGACAGTCTTTTAGCTTCGCTCGGTAGCTTTCCACAGCTTCAAGACACTCACGCTTGCTCACCCCTCGTGAGCCCTCACTCTGCTCTCTTAGCAGTCTGTCCGACAGGTCCCTGGGGTCACCGACCTTCCTGACCTCTCCCAGCCACCCCTGGCTGTTCCGTGTGCGTCCAGCACGCACCCGAGTTTGTCTGTGTGCTCCCTGCACACACACACACATCCCCAACACTCTCCTGAGCACTGGGCTGGCTTTCTGATAAGGCTGCTCTCAGCCACCTGATTAGCCCAGGCTGGTCAATGGCAACACCTGGCCCCAGGACTGGAGATCTCATCCCACCCAGAGCTCTACGAAATCTCCAGAGCTCCAGATCCCAGCTGCAAATAGGAAAACCTGGAATAACCTGAAAAGCCAGGTTCTTCCTTATAACATGCTTTACTTTCTGGACCCTCTCAGCCCCTTTGGCTGAGAGTCCTGGGTGCCAAGGTCGCCATCCTCCACCGTGGCATTGGCTTACACTGCCACAATATATATATATATATAAATACACACACACTTTTTTTTATGCTTTAATGATGCCTTGCATTTTTAATCTGTGGTTCAGATACCACTGTGGGGGGCAAGATGACCACACTCTACGGCTCTACGTAATGTCCTGTGATGTGATCCTAAGACACTAACAGGGTTATTTTGAAGGGGACCTTTAACATTTGCCCTTGGAGAACTGCTGTAAAGCTGACTGACTGTAAGCTGACTGACTTATAAGTGTAACACCATAGTTTGTCTTTGCAATGGCAGTTGGTAAAGCTGGACAGTATGGTGAGACCAGCAAAAAAATTGCAATTGACCTTGCCAGCAACCAGACAAAACTAAGGTGTTGCCTTTATATCAACGTAGTTTGAAGAAGATTTACTAAAATAATCCATAAATATCCATATCCATAATCCATAAATATTTTTTTTCACCACCCTATGGATCACATTTGATACAGAACAAATATTCTTTTGTATTTATTTTCAATGAGCCCTGGAAAGTATAACATACTGCAAATACAGTAAGTAAATGCCACATGGGATTGAAGAAACAGGATATGCATGAACATGTTCTGCCAGGGGATCACACCAGGAAAAAATGTTTCAAGTATGCAGGTCTTGATATATTTAATTCTATAAGAATTAAAACTTACCACGTGGTCACTTGTAGAGCACAGTAGAAACCACCCTAGCTTTCTCTGCATTTCAGAATCATTAAGTTTCTTGAAGAAAAGTCTCTGTGACAGCCCATCTACTATAATGGTGGCTATACACGTAGCAATCTGATCAAACGATTCTTCACAAAATCAAACAATATGATCTATTACTTATTGAAAAAACACATATTGTTTCATTTATTGATTTAGATCATATCAGATCGATTCCATTATTTTGATTGTTCTGACCAGAAAATCTGATCGAATGAAAATAGGCAAACCTACTGTATATGATCGTTTTATGTCTGGCACCTCGAATGATCTTTTTATGTGATTCTGTTTATTTAATTGGCTGTCACATCGGTTTGTAACAGGTCAGTCGGGTCTTAAAACGTTATTCTGAACTTGTTTTCAATCTATTTAGATTATATGGACCGATAACATCTTACGATTTAATTTCCGCATTGGTGGTTAATTGATCAACCGATCGTGGGTTTTCTCCCAGGCAGCAAAACTAGATCTTCTATATAACTGCTCCATGTATGGCCACCATAAGTCACCCAAATGAAAAACAGAACTGTGTAGAACAGCAAACCTTGGTGTATCTCTTATTTGTTTACAAGAAATGGTAGTTTTTTGTAAACAAATGGTAGTAAAGAAATCGTAGTATTACATTATTAACATAACAATATTCTGAGGCATTCATGAACTACCACTTCTCTCCTCTGTGTGCAGTTGATATCACCAGCCATGGCATAACTTAGCAGGAAGATGTGGAGCTTATTGCAGATTGGACATTGGCACATTAAGGACCTGTGTCAATGGGCTTTTGTAAGCTGTATGGCATTAGCATACAAGTCTAAGGGGATGCAAAACCCACTTGAAGAAGGTTGATGCAGATCAACTGCAGGTCAAATGCACCAATCAGCAGAGATCTGAGTGATGAGTGACATCATATCACAGATGTGTCCGGGAGATACAGTAAGTCTGAGAGCCAAAACCAAACCAATGGTACCGACATAGAAGAAAAGCCAGTAGTCATAATAGGCAGGGTTTAATGATAAATGAGGTGTTTTAAATATTTTCTGTGTTCTTTCATAAGCCTGGTGAATTGATTGCTTCTCCCAATTGCTGGGAGGAGGCCTTGCCAAGCAGTGTAGGATTCATCTCTAAGTTATGAATATGTATCTGACCCAGCCACCCCTGAGGAGCTGGCTCAGAGTTATGGATGGGATATGATAAATATTTGGGAGCACCTTTTCAGAACTTTCTCTCCCCTGGAAGAGGCCTGTTTGAGGAACTGCTGTTAAGGCCTAGCCTTAGCAGGAACCATGTTCTGAGAGCCCAGGATACAAAAAAAAAAGGATGGAGTAGATAGCTTAAAGGAGAATTATGAGGTGAGTGAAATTCACTCATCCCCATAATTCAAGCCAACCTGTGACACTGAAGCTGTCACAGGTCGGCTCTATTGATTGGGAACTCAGTGAACACATACCGCTGATCTCTGAGTTCCCGATTTTCTCCCTGCAGAGAGCGGTGACTGTCAGTCATCGCTCCCCACAGGTATTCCCCTGTCCCCTCTTCGTTTTTCCAGTGCTGACTGGAGGGACGGACAGGGGAGTCAATCAGCCAGCGGGGTGGATCTTGACAGTATTGTTGGGGTCCGACCCGGCTGCAGCATGGCAATAGCCCACTATATACTAAGTTTTGGTTCACTGAAGGACATTAGTATATGTCCTCCTGTGACCCTGAAGAGAACTATGGCCAAAAAGGGTTAGGCCATAGTTCTTTTTTAAGGAAGGTGAGCTGGAGAAGGGATCTTCTTGAAGAGAGTGTGTTAGAGGAACTGGGTAGAAGTTGCTTTGTGGACATTGTGAGAAGAATGTATTGCCAACAGACCGTATCTTTAACTGTTTACAGGGGGCAGTATCCAGTTTGTGAAAGAGAAAAACTGTGACTGCCCTTATAGGGTCACAGATTTATCTGGCTGCTCCTTTACTATCAGCTTTTACTCAGTGGCTGCTGCTAAATGGTCTGTTGCTACTACTATACAGAATAACCCTTCACATTTTTGTGCTTTTGGGTATCCTACAGTGGCGTTACAAGGGTAACACCAAACCAACTGACAGTTATTTTGGTGTCACCCTCTCTGAAATGTTGGGCATGGTCCAAGAGCCTGACAGTTGCAGGAGAGAGGAGGGGACCCGGCGGCATACCTTATCCCACCGGGTGAACGTCCCCGCCTCTCTCTGCCGGCATCCATCACCAAGATGGCCGCCGGCAGGCATCACAAAGATGGTAACGCATGCGCGATGACGTCACGGCATTGTGTCACCTGGTACTGGTATCCAGGGGCTGGTATCCGGCATCCCTAAACCCTCTCTCTTGCATTTTTGAGTTCAGCAATAAATAGCAAAACGACCCTAGAGTATAGAGCCTAATTATTGCTTGAGGCTGTCGGGTCCAGGTACAGGGCAGGTAGCAATTGGAGAGGTAGGAGAACCGAAAATTACCAGCTGCTCCTTTGGGTGTAAGCACTATACATGCTATTAAAGCAAAAATTGTGTATCCAGTGTTCCACCTTTTAGAAAATGAATATGCAAAGAACTCAATCTGTCTGTATTCCTCTCACAGCTATAATGGTACAGTATATTGTCCTGTCTTCCATTACTATTTTATTACCCACTCTTTATGTAACCAGCTTCCCACCTGCCACCCTGTTATCTTTAAGCAAAGGCACATAAGAGGACATAAGAGGCCATCACTAATCCTAACACACACTTTCTGTGCCTGCACACAATCCCATTCATTTGTCTCTGTTTCAGTTGTGATGCACACTTTATTACTACTGGCATCTTTTGCACACTTTCCGCTTCTTACTCAGTTTGCGTTCCATATCACAGCTCTAATGTTCCCAGCCAAGAATGAAAACCCAAACATCCACAAAGATGGATCTAATAAGTACTATAAAGAAAAAAATCTATTCAAAAATCTATTCAATTTTCATAGTTGTTAGGAATATCATGGGACGCAGCAGGACGTCTCGCAGCTCTGTGCAGGCTGGCAAGTCAAAAGAAGTCACACACACACAGTTCAGATATAAAGACTGTTCCTTGCAGTAAAAAAGGCGACTGGCACAATTCTTTTGTAGCAGAGGCATGAAGAAAACTGAAACAAAGCTGCAATTTATTTAAAAAAAATACTTTGTAAAAAGGAAGAAATAATTTGAGATGTTCTTGAAAAAATATTTTTGCATAAAAATGTGTTCAGGTCATTCCTAAATACAAACATAAGGATACATTATTTATTATTTTTATGAGCACTAGGTGCCACCTTAAAGTGAGCCTGTCATGAGAGAAGTACAGTGGCTGACATTGCTGAGCTGCCCTTTTAAAAATGCTAGTTGACATGCTGTCATACTGACCCTTTTGCTTCAGTTCCTTAAAGTAGTATTAAAGTCTCCATTTTTTTAACATATACAGTATCTACTGCTAGCAAGCCGTAGATATATGCCCTAACATTTAAAAAAAGAAAAATGATAGCAAATAGGTAATAACTTACCAGTGTCTGCGCCACTCGCTCCTGGCTGCAGAACACAGCTTCCCGAATGACCGTGCGGGAGGAAGTCTGTGCGGGCGTATGATCACCAGAGGGGAGAGGAGGAGAGACATAGTGTAAGTGAATGCACGCAGCCGGAAGCGTGCACGCAGGACAGACTCTGGGGGGGCACAGGAAGATATAGGAGTCTGCGCTGGATCAGAGAGCAGCACTAGCGCTAGAGGGACTGTTGGAAATGAATGAAAGAAAGATGTTGTCATCAAGAATCATCACATAAGGTAAAGCAGCATTGGGGGTAAAAAAAATAAAAACAAGCCTTTAATGTCACTTTAACCCCTTCATTACTGGAGACGTATTGTATGTCTCCATCGTGAAGTGCCCAAATGACTGCTCACATACACTGTTCGTGAGCAGCTATTCAGGGCTTTGAAATGCCGGTAACTGCTGAGAATCATCGGTTACCTTCATTAATGGATGCCTCAGTATTTTTGGGGTTTAATAAGGAGTTGCGCTAATATTGCGCAACATAAAAATTTTCAACTACCACCATTTTATTCTATAGGGTCTTGGCATTCAGAAAATATATAATGTTGGGGGGTTTTATGTCATTTTCAGGCCTAAAATGTGGAATATAACATGGGTGCAAAAAATGAAAAAAGGGCCGCAGTCATGAAGGGGTTAATTAAATAGTTAATCTTTTGTAAAAGCTTCTTTCATCAATGAAAGAAAGAAAGAAGGTGTTACAAATACCGCGATCCGGTATTTGACAGGTGAAATAGCAGATAAGCAGAACATGACTCACTGCTCTGCTATTTCACTTTTGACAGCTCTTTAGAGATTGGACAGCATAAGACTTCTGATCGTCTGAGAACGATAAAGAAGCCTTTAGGGCTTGTTCACACCAAGTGCAGAGCAGATCTGCTTGTGTTTCTGCACATGCATACATATGCGTTTTGACGTGTTTTTTTATGCATTTCGGTGCGGGTTTTTGTAGCCTAAAATTGTCTTTCAGTGCATTCCAGGGCGTTTGCATGCATTTTTTTATGTGTTTGCATGTGTTCTGGAGTGTTCCAGAACAGGAAAAAATCGGGCTTGCTGCAGTGTTTTTTACATGCTCTGGAACTGAACGCTGTGGTGTCTGCAGCTGAGCTTAATTTTTTTGAATTTAACCCCCTCATGACGGCGTTGTTCAAAGTATGTCGCTGTCCCTAAGTGTGACAGTTAGTGACACTTAATGACAGTGACATTGTAGGCCACCTAACCTAACCATTATTAGTTTTTAGAGAAAAAAAAAAGAAAATGTTAGCTTTAAGTTTTAGGCTGAAAAGAACAGAAACATGTCTGAATCCTAGAGGTGTGAGGTCTTTCCAAATAAAGAACAAATACATTTATTTATTTTAATGCATTTTTTTTTATCTGTCCTATTTAAAAAAAATAAAAAATAATCAAAACTAAGAAAAAAGTGTTTTCTTTTTGTTTTTTCCTCTTTTTTTATGTTATTTATACTATGTGATTTTTATAGTATAGTATTTATACTATGTGATATAATCATGTTGCCCTATCTGTCCTCTTAAAAAACTATATATAATATGTGTGGGTACATTTAGTAAGAAAGTATATTACAGCCGTGGAAGAATCACACAGCACAAATGTAAAAAGTGCTTCAGCCATTAATGAAATGAAACTGAAAAAAAGCTCAGTCATGAAGGGGTGAAGTCATGGACTTGGTTCAAGCATGCAAATACTGTACTTCAAATTAGCAGTCCTATTCCAAAAATGTTAAGCACTACTAGATGTGTCCTGAATCTGTTTCTACTCTTTCTGTTTTCGATGCATCACCTGAGAACCACTTAGCAAGTATGCAGTGTCAGATGATTATGTTTACCAATGGAATGTATCTTTGCATTCAACCCAGAGGCATGTGGCTCATGTAAGCATTTATTTTCAAAGCCAGAATTCTTAATACTTTCTACGTCAGTGACCGATAAGAAGTATGCAGCATGTCAGAATGTCTGATTTGTATACTTGATCTGGATCAGTGATCTAGAAGGTAGTGGTGCCCTAAAATACATTTAAAGTAATCAAGCTTTGCCTTCAAAGCACTTCACCACTAATACCCACCTATTTCTGACCTAAACTGCCCTTTCTGCTCCTCCACTGACCTACCAATGCCCTACTCACTCTCAACCTTTATCTATTCATGGCTAATAGCTTTCTCTAGAGTGCGATACAGTGCAATACAGCCGAATTTCCAAATGAAAGAATAAATCAAAGCGTATCCGAATTTTCACTAATTAAATTTTGGATGCATATCAAAGTTTTTCTGAATTACATTCAGAATAAATGTATATTGTTAAAAGTTTAAATAAACACACAAACAGCATGGAGTCCTCTCCCCTATTCATATCAGACCATTTAGCCTGACATGCTCGTCTCCCCCCTCCTGCACCATACCAGGCCACATGCCCTCAACATGCTGAGGGTGCTTTGCCAGGGGGCAACCTTCTTATAGGTCTGATGTAGAACCTAGTAAAAATAGATTACTCTTTTAACTGCAAAAAGTGTTTATCACCTTAAAAGTAAAAAAAAAAACTTTATTTATTGCACTGGTTATTTTTAAAATCTACTATAATAGGAAAAGTGATTTTAAGACTTAGGCACTAAGTGTTAACAGTAGTAGGATAGGAATCCCACCTTTTCTGAGGTTGAAGGACCCTTCGATATCACCACAGAGGGATTACCGTCAGAAATGCAATTTCTGTTTATTGGGAAAAAGAGAATGTGTACTGGTCTTGTACATAATTTCTTTATTATGGCCGGGGCTAAAAACATAAACTTTTTAGTCAGATAAATATGATATATAGCATTTCTTTTATTTTTAGTTCTATAGAGGTGAACCCATAGGTCCATTCTCACATTTTTAAAGGCTGTCAGCTTGTTTCTTTAATGAAAGCAACCTGTTTACGCAGCTCAGTGACTCATCAGCAGATTATCATTCCTTATTCCGTATCATTTACTTAAGCACTTTAGCTTGTGTCCAGTGCTCTAGGATTTCTTCTGTCATATATTAAATGTTAATTTGTTAAAAAAAAAGTGTAAATAATTATTAAATAGTAAAATTACCATGTAATGACAATATAAAAACTTATTTTAAAAATCCAAAAAATAAGATGTACCCATAACTATTATTGTTTACCTGTAACTAGCTGAATTTCTTTTCATACATTTGTTAGCTAGCAAGAGCAGGGCAAAAGTAAAATGGAGAACAACATAATTTCATAAATTCTAAGTGGCAAGACTGGACCAGTGTACATCTTTTTCTCTGTATCAGCAGGAAGGGCATGCTGGGGGGAGGATTCTGACCAATGCATCAGTTATATAGAACAGGGAAAAAGATCAACAAATAAAAGACACAAGAGCTGTTGCACACAATTCATCTTATAAACAGTATACTTATGCAACTTATCATTTATGAGAAGTGAGTTGGATATTAATGTGCTGCGATTTCAACCAGATTAAATGTTATTCCACTAGACGGTAACAATGCAAATACACAATAGTTTCCCCCTAATATCTGTCTTTTGCTTGCAGTCATGGATAGTACAGATCTTATCTAAGGCCCTGTCTTGTAATAAGTCTCTCCTCTGGACTAATCATATCCTTCCTGGCTCCTGAAGAGAATACTGTAGACGCAGGATGATTCCCTGTTTTATTATATACTACGCAGTTCCTTTGTCTCACTGCTGCTGTATTTTTAAAGCACTGTGCAACATAAAAGACCAGGTTTTATTTTTCCTTAGTTACCACTTGCAAAATACAGTTATATAACATTTGACCTCAGTGCATCTGTTTATAAGAAATCCAAATACAAACATTATTCATAGGTGGCCCTGCTAGAAGAGCCATTTCCAAGACCCAATACCACAACATTTTCTTACATGAGAACAGACCTTAAACAACTCTTAAAGTAGTACCTAGAAAGGCAGCCACTGATTATGATAAAAAAGAGGGGTTGGGAGTCATCTGTATATCCTCTCTCATAGCTAAAGAACAGTGGGACACATCCTCTCTGTGAATGGGTCTTCTCTGCTGACATGGATATGCAGCACACATGCTATAAATACTCTCTACAGAAAAGGAAGCACATTTAAAAGAACCTTTGTGTAATATCAAGTGCTACCAATTGCTCGGTAGTGACGTTTGCCATCTTCTAGTGAGAACCTCTGCATGGTGAAATGTGCCAGTCATCCTAAGGGCCGCTCAAATTGGTCATACTTCTTGAAACTATTGGGCTATACTGTATACAGACACCCTTTCACAATAGTAGGCGTTCACTTTTAGAAACTGATCTTAATATTACACTCTGCTGTCTGGGAATTGCATACAGGGCAAGCTTTCTAAAGTAGACTTTGCTCAACCCATCAATTATAATAGTAGTGCAACTTGATCCTAATGAATCAGGAGGCAATATGAAAATAAAGACTGATGCACTTCTCTTCTCTCACCACTATTCCTAACATGGAACCAGACTGTAGTGTGCATCACCAGCTTTCTACCAGAGCTTGTAAAACAACTAGAAGTCTGGAATACTTACATGGAAGAATTGAAATCTCTTGGGAAAATTTCCACCTAAAATTACTTTATACCATACAGATTATCTTTTTTACTATCATGTTGATATCCAATCATCTCATTACAGGTACACTATATTACCAAAAGTATTGGGGCACCCCTCCAAATCATTGGATTCAGGTGTTCTGTTAAATTTCCTTGCTACTAAATACTTTGCGGTCACAAGTTAGTGGTATTATAACAAAGTGGAAGCAACTGGGAACAACAGCAACTTGACCACTATTATCTGTTGGAAGATCCACCCGACCAACTGTGCATTTTATGCCAACATGTGTAGTACCCCCTGAAGCTGTGGAAATCTTTGACACAATACATCCTACATTTGCCTTACTTCAGCTATTCATGGTTCCAATCTGAACATACACTATATTGCCAAAAGTATTGGGACACCCCTCCCATTGGATTCAGGTGTTCCGTGACATTTCCTTGCTACTAAATATTCCACGGTCAACTGTTAGTGGTATTATAACAAAGTGGAAGCAACTGGGAACAACAGCAACTCAGCCACAAAGTGGTGGGCCACGTAAAATGACAGAGCGGGGTCAGCGCATGCTGAAGTGCACAGTGCGCAGAAGTCGTCAACTGTCTGCAGAGTCAATAGCTACAGACCTCCAAACTTTGTGTGGCCTTCAGATTGGCACAACAACAGTGCGTAGAGAGCTTCATGGAATGGGTTTCCATGGCCAAGCAGCTGCATCCAGGCCTTACATCATCAAGTGCAATGCAAAGCGTCGGATGCAGTGGTGTAAAGCACACCACCACTGGACTCTAGAGAATTGGAGACGTGTTTATCAGGCACATTGTAATTAGTCACAAATCAGCCTCCGTTCAGTAAAGTCTCTGCGACAGGTTTACAATCCTGTGCCTCTGTTTTCCTGGGCAGCCACGTGGGACAGTTTGCAAAGTTCTGAGCCAGATTTATTACTGAATATGTGACAGATTTTGGCTCTAAACAGGTGCATAATTAGGAAGTGGTTGGGGTCAGGTTTTTTCTGTCCCAGTGTGACTTCAGAGCAGTTGAGGGAGGAATTTATGACTTAAGCTGTAACCTTGTAATAAACCTGTCTCACAATTTGCTTTGCCATGCGACAGAATTGATAAATGTCCCCAATTGTGCTGGAAGGTGTCCATCTTTTTCATCAGATAAGGGTGGGAGGTATGCTCTTTAGTATAGTGTTTTGAAATGCAGCAAAATATTCCAAATACAAACTACAACTATATTTCTACCATGGCAATTGCTGGTAATAAAGATACAACAGAAACTTATTGAAAACAGCAATACAGAAGGTTGGTTTGAAGATTGGATTCAGTGTTTCCTTACATGTACCGCATGTATGAAAAAGCAAGACATTTATTTTTCGCCGAATGTACACTATCTTTAATATTGCCAAGAAAAATGATCTGTCAGCACAGGGCTCTGCAGAAAACAAGACATCCATACATATCTAGTTTAAAATTGACAGAATTAGAAAGTAAAGACACAGGCACGTTTTCCATAATTCACTTTAACACAATCCAGTCAGTAATTGGTTTCCAGGAATATTTCATTTAGGAGGTTATTTTACTGTCCCAGAATCCAGCACATTGTTCAATATCTTGCTATAACCACAAAGGGTTTGGACAGAGACAGATACATTACTAGCCTTTAACGCATGTAATAGGATCTTGTCAGAACAGGAATTGGGAAGCTACCATTGCATTTAGTTACTTAAAATAAGCATATTAGTATTTATACTAATATACTAAGTATTTATATATTTTTTTAAAAATTACTAATTATTTATATATTTAAAAAACAAACAAAAAAACAAGCATATTAGGAGACCTAGCACCTGATATTTACATGCTTGCTTCAGGTCACTGATGGGAAGGAGCAGTAAAAACCAAGCGATTGATCGATTTTGTTACTGCTCCCCAGCCGCCTGTTGCAAAGTAAGTATTGTAGCTTGAAAGTGTTGTATGCATTGCCACAGCCACAATGCTTTTTTTTCGCGTCATGGCAAAAAATTAGACACCATGTTGCTGCTGAACATGACCATTTAAGTGAATTGGACTACGCCACAACTGTGTGCCAAACACTTAGGGGTCTATTCACCAAGCTGCCGAGGGCAGCCGACTGAATGACCGATCTGAAGTGAAGTGAGCCGAACACTGTTCGGCTATTCACTTCAGGCTGGTACGGTTGATTACAGCCGTACATCGGCTGAAATCAGCCGTACATCGGCTTGCTTCGAGTGGCTTCAGGTCGGCCGAACATGCTCAGCATGTTCAGCCGACCCGAAGTGCAGAAGGAGTTCGACTCAGTCGATCCAACATCTGGATCGGCTGAGCCGAACCTCCGGCAGGCTTCTCACTGCTGTTTGGGCTATTCTTAAAAATGCCGAACAGCAGTGAGTGAACAGCCGAATGCCGCTGAGCGGTATTCGGCTCGGCTGTTCTGGTCGGTCCCTCCAAGGGACCGAGCAGAACAGAAAAAGAGTGAATAAAGTAAAAAAAAGTAAATAGAAAACGATTGTGCGGAGCTATCAGTGACAGCTAGCTCCGCCCAATAGTGTTACGGGCTATTGTGAATAGTCCTGGGGCCGAAGCTAGCCGAAGGATCGGCCGAAGCTACGGCCAGATCCTTCGGCAGCTTCGTGAATAGAACCCTTAGCATGTAAATTCAGTATGGTAGTCCCATATAAAATCCCCCTTGGGATCAAAAAAAAAAAACGCATTCAGGAGGTGGCAGTGTCACCTCCTGAATGCCTGGATGCCGCTATCCCCACTGCGGATCCTTTTTCAGAACCGCGGTAAAGTCCATCGTTTGTGTGAACGAGGCCTTGGAATGACATTCCTGAATTATGCTCCTTTAAAACAGCCAGCAATGGAAGATTATATATTCCTAACCTGACAGATTCCTTTTACATTTACCATAAGTAACAATTTAGAATTTGCTTTGAAAACAAAACGTACTAAATATTTAATAAGATTTGCTTCTACGTCACAACAGAATCCCTATACTTCAAAAACACCAGAAATTATGCTTAAACAATGAACTGGATGTAGATCAGTAACAGGATGTAAATCAGCTTTGGCTCATAAAGTGTGATTAGTAGCAAATAGAAAGGAATGCAGCAAGAAAATTCCTTCATAACTTCAGGTCACTATGACGCATTAACGTCTACAGTTTCCAGGGACAGGGTTCTGTTGTCTGCATTCTATTTACTTAAAGGGCCAAGGAACATAAAATATAAATAGCTGCGCAAAGATGATTTTGTGGATTATAGATTGCTGTCAGTTCATTTTTGCCACTTGTAAATGTTATTTCAGTTCTGGGAATTAAAGCATATGCCAATACTAAAATATAAAAAAGAAATAATAATAATTAAAATTACACATGCCGCAAGTACAGAAACTAACAGGGTTATTCACTAAAGGGTGAAAAGTTTGGAGAAGGCAGGAGAAGTGAACAATCTAGGCCAAAATAGCTCATTTGGAAAAAAAATCTCCAATTGAGCTCATTTTCCAGTTCAGCTATGTTGTCCTAGATTGTTCACTTCTCCTGTCTTCTCCAAACTCTTCATCCTTCTGTCAATTTTTAACCCTGTCACTGTGGATGTGCCAGAAATATAGCTGGTACATGACAACACGGTGGATTGAATTAATAAAGAGAGTCTGAGACAAACTTTGTCTTAACTGGAGCGCACTCAATAAGCTTTTAAATTTTCATTTTCTAAGCTGTGTGAAAAAACTGAAAGATAGAGGCTGAATGGTTGTTATGGGTAACCGCACCAATTAAAATAGAACTTGTCTCAGACACTTTTTTATTAATTCTGCCTGGTGTATTTTTGGCTCTGAATTCCAAAGCAGCCCAGCTTGCTTCATTTCTGATGCATCACAAAGGGAACACACCTCTACACCTGCGGTCAGGTGCAAGGCTTTAGCCAATCAGGGCTCACAAGGCACAGTGCTTTGTGCGGGGTGCGTGGCTGGCGCACAGCTTGCCGAGCACCCTGACAGTTCGTGTGTTCCCCGAACACATGAACTGCCGATGTTCGAGTCGAACTTACGCTCGGCTCCAACATCGAGCCCAACCCTACTCGCAGTCTCCGCTCTAATTCATCCCAAAGGTGTTCTATCGGGTTGAGGGCAGGACTCTGTGCAGGCCAGTCAGGTTTCCCACCCCAAACTCACTCATCCATGTCTTCATTGACCCTGCTTTGTGCTCTGGTGCGCAGTCATGTTGGAACAGGAAGGGGCCATCCCCAAACTGTTCCCTCAAAGTTGGGAGCATGAAATTGTCCAAAATGTCTTGGTATGCTGATGCCTTAAGAGTTCCCTTCACTGGAACTAAGGGGCCAAGCTCAACCCCCGAAAAACAACCCCACACCATAATCCCCCCTCCACCAAACTTTAAACTTGGCACAATGCAGTCAGGCAAGTACCGTTCTCCTGGCAACCGCCAAACCCTGACACGTCCATCAGAGACAGAGAAGCATGATTCATCACTCCAGAGAACGTGTCTTCACTAAAGGTGCCCATACACTGCACGATTATCGTACGATAATCGTATGCGATCGGTTTTTCGTACGATAATCGAGCAGTGTGAACGGAGACGTGCGACCGTTTCTACTGTACGGTCGCACGTCTTCTGTCGAACCA
>NW_017307536.1:327830-331958 GCF_000935625.1 Nanorana parkeri | reverse complement strand
GTTTTATTCTGTTTACACATGCCGCAAGTACAGAAACTAACAGGGTTATTCACTAAAGGGTGAAAAGTTTGGAGAAGGCAGGAGAAGTGAACAATCTAGGCCAAAATAGCTCATTTGGAAAAAAAATCTCCAATTGAGCTCATTTTCCAGTTCAGCTATGTTGTCCTAGATTGTTCACTTCTCCTGTCTTCTCCAAACTCTTCATCCTTCTGTCAATTTTTAACCCTGTCACTGTGGATGTGCCAGAAATATAGCTGGTACATGACAACACGGTGGATTGAATTAATAAAGAGAGTCTGAGACAAACTTTGTCTTAACTGGAGCGCACTCAATAAGCTTTTAAATTTTCATTTTCTAAGCTGTGTGAAAAAACTGAAAGATAGAGGCTGAATGGTTGTTATGGGTAACCGCACCAATTAAAATAGAACTTGTCTCAGACACTTTTTTATTAATTCTGCCTGGTGTATTTTTGGCTCTGAATTCCAAAGCAGCCCAGCTTGCTTCATTTCTGATGCATCACAAAGGGAACACACCTCTACACCTGCGGTCAGGTGCAAGGCTTTAGCCAATCAGGGCTCACAAGGCACAGTGCTTTGTGCGGGGTGCGTGGCTGGCGCACAGCTTGCCGAGCACCCTGACAGTTCGTGTGTTCCCCGAACACATGAACTGCCGATGTTCGAGTCGAACTTACGCTCGGCTCCAACATCGAGCCCAACCCTACTCGCAGTCTCCGCTCTAATTCATCCCAAAGGTGTTCTATCGGGTTGAGGGCAGGACTCTGTGCAGGCCAGTCAGGTTTCCCACCCCAAACTCACTTTCCCACAAAGTTGGGAGCATGAAATTGTCCAAAATGTCTTGGTATGCTGATGCCTTAAGAGTTCCCTTCACTGGAACTAAGGGGCCAAGCTCAACCCCCGAAAAACAACCCCACACCATAATCCCCCCTCCACCAAACTTTAAACTTGGCACAATGCAGTCAGGCAAGTACCGTTCTCCTGGCAACCGCCAAACCCTGACACGTCCATCAGAGACAGAGAAGCATGATTCATCACTCCAGAGAACGTGTCTTCACTAAAGGTGCCCATACACTGCACGATTATCGTACGATAATCGTATGCGATCGGTTTTTCGTACGATAATCGAGCAGTGTGAACGGAGACGTGCGACCGTTTCTACTGTACGGTCGCACGTCTTCTGTCGAACCAGCATGTTCGAAAACCAGCCGGGAATCGTACGATTCTCGGCTGGTTAGAACGGTGCTCGGAAGACAAATGCCGAACGGGCCGGTGTGCGCACGCGCACACTGCCCGTTCAGCATTGCGGTCATCGGAAGCCCGCCCCTCAGGGGGGCGGGCTTGCGATGATCGAGAGTGCGATCTGCCTGTCCAAGATAGGCAGATCGTACGTTTTTTTAATCCCTGTACAACCATCGCAAGACTAAAGTCTTGCGATGGTTGTAGAGTGTATGGCCACCTTTAGAGTCCAGTGGCGGCATGCTTTACACCACTGCATCCCACGCTTTGCATTGCACATGGTGATGTAAGGCTTGGATGCAGCTGCTCGGCCATGGAAACTCATTCCATGAAGCTCTCTATGCACTGCCAATCTGAAGGCCACACGAACTTTGGAGGTCTGTAGCTACTGACTCTGCAGACAGTTGGCGACTTCTGCGCACTTCAGCATACGCTGACCTCGCTCTGTAATTTTACGTGGTCTAACAGTGCAAACATAGACAAAAATAATTGAGCTACTAGCCAGACCTTAAGAGTTACTAGCCACCAGTTGTCCCAGCTAACCCCTACCCTGGCCCGGCCGTAACTCCGCCAGGTCAGCGGTGTGACGCAGAGTACAGAGATCAGTAACAACGCAGAGTGCAGAGGTCAGTGGTGTGACGCAGAGTACTGAAATCAGTAACAACGCAGAGTGCAGAGGTCAGTGGTGTGACGCAGAGTACAGAGGTCAGCAGTACAGAGGTCAGTAATGTAACGCACAGTATAGAGGTCAGTAATGTAACGCACAAGAAAGAGGTCAGTAATGTAACACACAGTATAGAGGTCAGTACTGTAATGCACAGTACAGAGGTCAGTAATGTAACGCACAGTACAGAGGTCAGTAATGAAACACACAGTACAGAAGTTAGCAGTGTAACGCACAGTACAGAGCTCAGTAATGTAACGCACAGTATAGAGGTCAGTAATGTAACGCACAGTACAGAGCTCGGTAATGTAACACATAGCACAGAAGTCAGTAATGTAACGCACAGCACAGAGGTCAGTAATGTAACGCACAGCATAGAGGTCAGTAATGTAACACACAGCATAGAGGTCAGTAATGTAACGCACAGTACAGAGGTCAGTAATGTAACACACAGAGGTCAGCGGTGTACAGCAGAAAGAACAGGTACTTACAGTGCACATAGCTGATCTGATTTAGGTTCCCCATTTCCTGTCCTTCAGGTCCCATGCTGCAAAAACTTCCAGCCGGCCAATAGCAGCTGCAGTCTTCCCCTCAGCCTATGAAAGCTGATGTGGGCGGAGGAAGCTGCAGGTGGCCGGAGTGAAGGGAAGATAGCCGAACTGATTCTTCATCTCCTCGGCCGCTGGAGCTACAGAGCGGCCAAGGAGGAGAAGAATCAGTTTGGCTATCTTCCCTTCACTCCGGCCAGAGAAGAGAGAACTGGTCCTGCCGGCGGTTCTACCCCGATGAATTTCCACACGCCTCCACGCAATTTTCACTCCACAATTGCGAGGGGGCAAGTGGAAATTTTCAGCCCTGTATATACTGTATATAATTTTTATACATGCCAAGCGCTTCAAGTACTTTGTAGTAGAAGATCCAATGGCATCTTCCTAAACTAAGACATGTTTGTAAAGATCTTCTAACAGAGTCCTAAATGTAGGCTGCCCAGCTCTGAAGAAGATGCTGGAGGCTTCTATACACAGCCTCTCCATACATACTGTATATGTACTGTATGTATTGCACAGAATATTCAGCTTAAGGTCAGAGTCACATGATAAGTTCTGTGACACAGTCTGGGTGTGTGCTATCCATACACACAGTGTAGTGTTAAAATGAGCGATTACTTGATAGCATCTTGTTTACTCTCAGCAATTAACTACTTCCACAGCATAAGTACAAATTTCCTCCACTTGTTTTGTGGTTGGTAAAACATGTAGCACAAAACCTGTGTCAAAAATCCATAATACAAAAATGTAAAACTTTTGACAAGTTTTATCTACAGTTCTGAAAAATGTTACAAAATGCTTAAATAAATGAAGGTTAGCCTTAGCCAGAACAGCAGTGAGTAGCCTGCCGGAGGTTCGGCTCAGCCGATCCAGATGTTGGATTGGCTGAGTTGAACTCCTTCTGCACTTCGGGTCGGCCGAACATGCTGAGCATGTTTGGCCGACCCTAAGCCACTCGAAGCAAGCCGATGTACGGCTGATTTCAGCCGATGTACGGCTGAACTCAGCCGTACCAGCCTGAAGTGAATAGCCGAACAGTGTTCGGCTCACTTCACTTCAGATCGGTCATTCACTCGTCTGCCCTCGGCAGCTTTGTGAATAGACCCCATAGTATCTTTGGGACAGGATGTGAAGGCAAATCATCCTGTCAGGACACAGGCAGCAAATTAAAACCTGACAATGTACTCTATCCAAAGCAAAGAAAAAAAAAAGTTTGTTGTTACATATGCCTTAGGCTCTGTTCACATTGCACAAGATCGCATGTTACACAGTTAGGTGCATTGCGGTGCTATTATTTATCAACGGTACAACAACACACTCAGCCATTACATACATTGTGGCACGACGCATTTAAAAATAAAGAAAAATGCACGTTTTAGTGGGATTTAGATGCGGTAGAAAGCCTATTTAAATCAATGGACTGCCCTGCCGCAACGCACCCTATAGCGCACCTGAGACGTTGCATCGCAGAGATGCAAACAGAGCCTTCACATATATGCACAAAGAAAAATTCAAGAGCAAAATGATATTATTTGAAGTGTGTATTGGGGTCAGCTCTGCCTTGTAGCACTGAGGTACTTGTTCAGCTATTAGTGTGTCATGTCAACAGCTTTAAAAAAGAGCTGCTGCTAACAAGGTTGGTATGTGTGTGTGTGTGTTGGGG
>NW_017307536.1:323834-327771 GCF_000935625.1 Nanorana parkeri | reverse complement strand
TTTTTGTACATGACTCGTATTTATAAAATAGTTCTTTTCAGGATATTGTATCCTTCTAAGGAAATGACGTATATGTCCTCGGATGTTTTCTGTCTTTCCTATGCTGGGTTCTTAGATTAACCCTCTTTTACCTCTGTGCTTGATTTTCTCAGTACTAAGAGAAATATGGCGGCTGCTGTTCCTGACTTCTGCTTATGAAAATGCTAGCTCTCTGGCGCTAATGCTTATCCTCAAGGTTCAGTCATTTTACTGACCTGGAACAAGGATGTAGATCAGTTATCTGGCTTCACAATCGGCATTAGGGATGCCACCTTTTCTTCAAGCGAAACCTGAACACTCTAGTGCTGCGCATAATTTTTTGGGGAGAATATACAGGAGACAGCCAGGAGAGAGAGCAAGGAGAGAATTAGTTAGGAAGTCTTACACTGACTGCCAATGTAACGGAGGTATTCTCAGTAACCGCCAAAGGTAACAGAGGTATATACACTGATCAGCAATGCAGCAAAGGTACGGTATATACACCAGCAAAGAGGTGCAGAATCTGCATCACACCAGATGCAGTTGTGATGCAGTTGGTTCAGTTTGGCAGCTGCATCCAAAATACATCACAATGCTTTCCTATGGGATTTCTGGTGCTCTGTTCACATCAGTGCAGTCAGTTCCGATGCAGTCAGAAAAAATGCTGCTTACCCTATTTTTGCTCCAATTGGATTGCAATGGAACACATCAAAACGCACTGGAACGCACCTGAAATCCCATTTTTAGGGTGAAAAGTAAAGCACGTCAATGGCGTTAAAATCTCTGTAAAATCGTGGGATAATGCATCACACTGCAGACGCATGCAGTTCTAGTGTGAACTAGCCCTCAAGCCCTGGTGGCCAACCTGTGGCCTGGGAGCTATACAGCCCTTTAGTATTTGTAGGGGCCCCAAAGGCCACACAAAAGCTGCCAATCTATGTTATTGCTCTGTTGTAGCACTGATCTCTAGCAGTCTTATGTAATGTGTCTCCAGTCTATGTCTCTTGAACAATGTCCTTATTTTCCAACCACTCCTATAGCATCTCCTGTACTATGCCCATGTCCACAGTCTCTGACCCTCTTCTATATATCATGCCCATGATCATTCACCATATCTTGTTGTGTGTCTGCTGTCTCTGGCTATTCAGTAAATAATTTTGCAGCCCTTTGGCAATGTCAGGGACCGCACATGAGGACCCCTATATCAAGAAAGTTAATCACCACTGCATTAAAGTGTTACAGGCTTATTTCACAAAGGTAGGTGATGATGTACTAATCAGTTTACCGTAGTCAGTCAAATATTAATTCTGGTGGCTATGGTATCGTTCACATTACAATTTGCTCTACTGTGCAGCAGCAGGCTTGCAATTGAAGCTTGTAGGTATTTGTGCAGGAGACTCACTGATACTTTGGACCTATGTTTATGTCTCCTGCATTCCAGGCGCAGAGCGCTGTAGGGACAATGTACAAGAGATTTTCACTTGATGCAGTAACACATACTTTGCTGTTCAGTGTCATGTTAAATTATATTATCACTTGCTACTACTTAAATCACCAAAAAGGGAAAGGCATCAGACATCAACACAAATGGGTCTATTCACGAAGCTGCCGAAGGATCTAGCTGTAGCTCCGGCCGATCCTTCGGCTAGCTTCGGCCCCAGGACCCCTTCGGTTCAGTAGACCTCAAGCGGCTCAGTCGAGCCGAACACATATGCCTCAGCTCGGCTGAGCCGCGCTGAAAGCCGAAGCTGGCCAAGCGGCCGGCCATTGGCCGGCACTTTTACTCGCAATGAAGGTACTATACTTTACCACGTTTAGGGGTCTATTTATAAGTTAATCCACACAATTTTCACTTTTTTTCCAATTGCAACAGCAACACAGACAGAAATATAAATGCCACTTTTTTCTGTAGAGCAGGGGAAGGCAAGAACCCCCAGAGCTTTTCATTGCCATCTGTCACCCTAATACAGATTTTCCTTCACTTCCTGTGTGATGTAACTGGTGTCCCCATAACAGTGAATGATGGGAAATCATTCTAATGCAGCCCTGTTTGTAGGGTAATCCTTGGGGTAACCCTATGTATTCCTATTATAAAAAAATGTTTATACCTACTTTTTTTCCAGTCAAGTGGTTCTCTTCTTCCCCAGACCGATGGGGGACCTGAATGCTGCAGAACCACCATTCACCGCAGTATTCTTTTGTAAGGCCCCTTTCACATGGGCTGATCCGGAAAGGATCCATGCATGGATCCCCTCCTGATCAGAGCAGAACAAAGCGGATGTCACCGCTGTGACATCCGTGTCCGCACAGTTTTTTCCCCATGTTGGTCTATGGGGAATCTGATGTAAACGAACATGTGTGCATTTACATCAGATTACCTCTGATCCGGCACAATCAGGTCGGTAAAACAGATCTCTGATACGCTTGCTCTCCAGGGCTTGGCCGGAGGAAGTGGTAACCGAGTGTAAACGGACGCCCATCCACACACGGCTGCACATAGACTTACGTTAGGCATCTGATTGGGTCCACCTAAAAAACTGGCAGACGGACCCGGTCAGAACGCCCATGTGAAAGGGGCCTTAGGGTCGTCTGATGGTGCACCCCATGGAGGTGGGTCCTTGACTCCCTGGGCTCACAGAAAGTGAGTTGTATGATGCCCGGCAAAGAGGACTGATACTGGATTCCAAAGAGCTGCTTTTTTCTTATTCTTAATTGGGCTGGGGAATACATTTTTAAATTTTCTTATGAAGCTGGAGTTGGGTATAAAAGTTAAACTAAAGCTTCTGCTTTTTTCCTTCAATGCATTCATGGAAATAAATAAATCACAGGACAATAGCTAGCTAGTTGAAAAAAGGTGCAGAAAGATCCTGTTACACCCACAACCTCCTGCTTTCTCTATTCCGCTACCGCAAACTTCCTGTCTGGAAGCGAAAAAAACCATAGTGTCATCATGATCACCTTGGGACAACATGTCCCAGCATACGTGCCCCCAGTGATTTTTTTTTTTTTTTTACTTTACTTTTAGGGGCATCGGGAAAATATTAGCGGTCTAAACAGACCCATGATATTTCCCTTTTAAAATAGAAAAAGAGATTGAGAACACAAAGTCCTCAATCTCTTTTTGTGTGTCACCTGTTATCAATGAACAGGAATCCTCTATGAGTGTTCCTGTTCATTGATAACATGAGAACATTGTGTGTTTACTATAACTACAACTATGAATGAATGGGGGTGATGTAGATCACTCCCATTCATTCATAATTGAGAATATAGTTAACATACCATATTCTCAATTATGTACACACACTCAACGATCACTGTACACATGCTCTGCCGAACTGTGATAGGCGGCAGAGCGGTGTGGGAGGAGACGCCGGCTGCTCACAGCGCTCTCCGCCGCAGCGCTCGGCCGGGTGTCACTTTCTTTTCTCCCCGCTGGAACAGCACCCAGTGGGGAGAAAAGGAACCAGGGATGCGCCGATGTATCGGCCGAAACATGGCTCTTTCGGCATTATGCCAAAAGTGCCATTCTCGGCCGATATGTTTCGGCGCCGATATATCGGTGCATCCATAGTTGTGAATTGTGAGTCCAGATCAGTGTGTGATTTACATAACAGTGTCATATCATGTACCAGCATAGGAAATGCTACATTGTCTTCAATCATTACATTACACCTGTATATCAGGTCAATATTTCTCTAATGGCCCCCAGTGATTTAACATTGAATGGAGCCGCCTTCAATCTCAGGCTGCCTGTGCTTGTCTGCATAGGCATTACACGTACCTATGTAGTCCTAGGGTCCTGCAAGCCAAGGAGCCAACCTGGAAACCAGAAAGCATAGCCGGCAGTGAGGATTGGGTGAAACTAAAAGGAATCTTAACAGAAGGGGCTGGACACAATGTAACTTATAAGGACAGT
>NW_017307536.1:319595-323353 GCF_000935625.1 Nanorana parkeri | reverse complement strand
CACGTTGAATATCACTTTAAGGAGGAAGGAACTGCAAGACCCAGCTGTGCTGTCTGGTGGAGATGCCTGGGCTAATCAGTTTTAAAAATCATTTGGCAGATCAAGGAGTTCATATATACAGTAGGGGGAATTTATCAAATCAATTACAAACAGTTTTAGCCTCTTAGATCATTTTTTTAAATGTGCAAATCTGTCTTTCAACATGTTACCCTGTTTTGACCTGAGCTTGCACTACTTTTTCAACTGCACGTGTTTTGCACCTGTTTTCATCAGAGCTTGCACTACTTTTTCAGTTGCATCTTTTTTGCACGTGTTTTCATCTGCACTTGTTCTGCGGCTGTCTGAAACTGGAGCATCACCTAACAAAGCAATCACAACTTAAGAAGTCCCCATGACCACTTCTTCAAGAAGCGACAGTTAAGCTTTTTGCCTGGAGTTGCGAGTCTTCTTTCCTGGAGTCTATTAAACCTCATTTATCAACAACATTACACTAGCTGTTTGCCTGAATTTGGCTCATTGCATGCTTTTATAACAGATGTTTGGCTTAATCATTTAGCTGATCATGGAAGAAGGCTTGTTATGTTTCATTACAAACAAAGGCTAAATACACTGTTAAACAGAAATTACAGCCGATTTGTATTATTTGAAGCAGCATTAAATCTCTCTAAAATATTTTAGTTACATATGCATCACGTTATTCCCATTGAAGTGCAGCTGGCTGACCACTATTAGTTCCAACATAGCCAGCAGATGTTTCTGCGCTAGCTAGCACTAAGCTGAAATTACCTATTGTGGTCACTGACACTACCCACTTACCTATTATAATGGGCAGCTAACACTTTTTTCTCTTTCTCTGTTAGATTGTAAACTCTCATGAGCAGGGCCCTCCTAACCTTGTCTTAAACTGTATTGTAACTGCACTGTCTCCATCTATTTTGCTAAGCAATATGCAAATGGTCAACATTATATCAATTCTTTGTAAAAATAATAATAATTATTTTTATTATTATTTATTAAGATGCACCACTAGCTCTTTACCAAGTACATATTATTCAGTGCAAGGGTTAACAGTCGAGGGGCATTGAGGTAAATCAAAGGTGGACAAAATGTTGATCAGGGAACTGTCAGAGACCCATATTTTGGCATCCCCTTGGCTGTCACACATGCAGCACCTTCTCATGGGAACAGCTCATGCTTTTCTAGAAGACAGTAGCATGTTCATGCACTATTTATAATTGAGGTTATATTGACCAAAGAGCACAGTGTCAACCATTAATCACACCCTGAATAAAACATCAGAAGGTAAACAAGACAATGGACAATTTCATTTCAAGGTATTATCATTTGCAAGCACCAGCAGTTATAATTAAATCAGTATATGTAAAGTAAGAACCAACAAAAAAAATAAAAATTACCGTCTCCTCCTTGTCACAATATCAATGGGTCTGTTTACAGCGCATGGAGAGCCATAGACGTGTCCTTTGTATATTTTGCGCCCTGTGCAGTCCGTAAGAGCCAGGAACCCACAGTTTGAAGGCAAACTCATATCCACTGCTTTGTATTCTAATGATGGCCGAACCACAACTGTACTGTGAGATGCAGTACAGGGTGTTCACAGTTACATAGGGTCCATATAAAACACCCCATAAACCTCTTGTTAAAGTACATTTCCATTATCAGACAGTAGAATGTGTGGGAAAGATGTTTTTGTTTTTTTTTAATATCAGAGGAATATTGTTTCTAAAAATGTTTTGGGAGAAATAAATTGTGCTCCTTTTAAATTCTTCTTCATAACATTTTAATGATGGCCCCTCTCCAGTCTTTAGCAGGCGATAAGAGTGATGTTACAAAGCATCTGTTAGATGCCAGAGAGGAACCTGAACGATTCCCCAGCTCCGCTGTTAAAATCCATGCTGCAGCAGTAGTATGTCTAGTTCCTTATTTATCTGAAGCCTCCAGAGCTATATCTGTACCCGTTACCTTGGAGAACAGAGCAAAAAAAGTAGCCACAAATGAGTTCCTAAAAATAGTAGCTTATGGTAGGTTTGCAAAATGGGAAAAGCCAGATAGGCAGATAGCCAGGACCTCTCATTAAAAGAGTTATGATGCAAAGCGGAGAAGTGTCCAGAGCAATGAACACAGAAGTCACCCGTGGTTTAAGTGAGACAGCTGGAAAACAGTGCAGTGAAGAAATGCCACCGGTGCAGGATACTCAGCTATCTCTCCTTCTTTAACAGCTGCGATGTCACTGTCACTGTACTCCAAGCCGGGGGAGGGCCAAGCCTCACTCTTTCTATGTGCAAATATTTCCCTTTAAAGCAGCAGTTCCACCTCCAAACAGAAACATTTGCAGAGAAGAATATCTACACCCCCCTGCCTCTAAACCGGAGAAAAGATTTAACATGTTACTATATGTAGGTTTTCTCCCTGGCTTCACCGGAGTTATTTTTAGACATCTTGATAAATTATCGTGCAATATAATCCAGCCACAATAGCCTTTGGTGTATATATACACTCCCAGTCAATGACTGGCAGGCAGTACAGAATTGCTATCCAGCTTTTTATATGCCGACTGGACCAGTTAATGCTAGTCAGAGGCCCAACTTAAATAGGTGACAATGCCTCATTCAAACGGGAAATCAAACACATGTGATTTTATCTATCTATCTATCTATCTATCTATCTATCTATCTATCTATCTATCTATCTATATATATATATATATTTATTTATTTATATTGTGGTATTGTGTGGCTGTCCCACAGTAGAATTGGGTGTTATGATTATCCAGGACTCTCAGTTTTCAGGAAACAAGGGTTTTTCTGGATTCTGCTTGTGATCCAGGAAGCGGGAGGTTTCAAAGTGATTCAGGAGGTAAGAAAGCTCCAGTCCTGAGTCCAGGGTTTAGCAGTGACCAGCACCCAATGATTACACAGGTGTGCACAGCCCTTATGCCCCGTTCACACCTGGGCGGTTTGTAGCGCGTTCCTACGCTCTGCAAAACGCTCAAACACCGAAATCCCATTATTTCCTATGGGTATGGTTCACACCTGGGCGTATTACAGGCTGTATGAACGCGCTACAAAACGCCCTACACCCAAAAAGGACAGGAGCTTCTTTGGGGCGTATTTGCCGCGTCTATCCATTGGATTGGATCCGTGGATCGGATCCGTGGATCGGATCCGTGGATCGCGGTAAAAACGCGCGACAAACATGCATATTCGATACGCCTAGGTGTGAACCCAGCCTTAAGGAAAGGGTGCTGACTAGGGGAATTGGCTCCTGCTAGGAAATAGAAACAGACCATGTTCAGGTGTCAGGAGAACTCCCCCCCCAAAGTCAAGATGGAGTCAGGTGGTGTGTTTGCGCTGGAGGCACACAAAGACAGCCAGGGAGGCAGGGAGAACTGGGGAGGCTGGCAGAGCCGAGAGCCTGAGGGGCCACTAGTACAAGTGCGAGACAGCACTACAGAGAAGACCAGTGGGTCAGAAGTATTACTTGTAAGAGTGGAAGCCAGAAGGCTATACTTGTGGTGATTTGCAAGCAGTGCATGAATGCTGTACTGAACAACACCTGCGAGGATATCTGATGTGGATGTGTGAACTTTATTTCGGCTATGAAGCCCTTAAAGAAGAACTATGACATGAGTGATTTCCACTCACCTCATAGTTCTAAGCCGACCTGTGACAATGAAACTGTCACAGGTCGGCTCAGTAGATCGGGAGGTGAGAGAACACATACCGGGTTCCCTCACCTCT
>NW_017307536.1:287377-319552 GCF_000935625.1 Nanorana parkeri | reverse complement strand
TATATATATACTGTATATACATGCAAATCTATTGATTTGTTAATGTGTTCATACATATGTTGTGATTACATGCGTTCAGCCATGATTACCTACGTTTAGAAAAATAAATCTGGTGAGTCTAGGATGGGAATCGAACTTCGGAATGCGATTTTAACACCATACCTCCCAACTGTCCCTCATTTGAACAGATTGTCCCTCATTTGGAACCAAATCCATTTGTCCCTCTTTCCTCCTCAGTTGTCCCTCTTTTTGGTCTGATGTACAGATATTGATGTATTATTTACCTACCAAAAGTGTTACTCTGCACTAAAACTTCATCCTATCCCTTAATTTTCTTGTTTACAATGCTGAAAAGCCAATACAGTATAAACGTAACAATGGAAAACAATTCCAGGTTTTTGGCATATAACTTGTTATTGGTCCTCTTAATGACAGAAATATGTCCATTGCCTTAAACCAGTTGACATCCGCGGTGTTATACCCCCTTCCCATCCAGGCCATTTTTCAGTATTCAGCGCTGCGGTACTTTGACTGACATTTATTCCGTCATGCAGCGCTGTACTGAAATGAATTTTATACCCTTTTTTGGGGACAGATAGAGCTTTCTTTTGGTGGTATTTATTCACCACTGGGGGTTTTATTTTTTTACTATATTAAGGAAAAATTACCGAAATTTAAAAAAAAAAACAGTTTCCCCTATATTAAATGATAAAACATTTATTATTACCCAATTTTTTGGTAAAATATAAAAGATGGGGTCACGTCGGGTAAAAAGACACTAAACATGTCAAGCCTTAAAATTGCGTGCGCGCGCGAAACCTCAAAAAACGATAATACCCAAAATTGGCCATAGGCGACGCTTTAAAAGCTGTTACCGCTCATCAGTTTAGTGTTATCAGTGATTGATGGCCCTAAAATGATTGCTCTCACTGCGACGTTCGCGGCGATATGTAACATGTGTAGCGCAATTGTAATTTTTGCGCGCTGGGGCACCGGACGCGTATTTACGTTTATAGGCGCGTAAACGTGGGGGTGGGGGAGTTAAACATTTTGGGGGGGTTTTTTCCCCTTTTTTTATATGTGACTTTTATTTTATTTTACTTTTTTATATGTTACTTTTATTTTTTTTATTTATATTTATTTTTTTGCACTTTTTGTTATTGCTATTATATAGGGGGGATAACAATCCCCCTATATAATAGCAAAGGCACACTGACAGGTCCTCTTTATGGAGACATTAGGGGTCTCTAGGACCCCTAATATCACCTGTGGACCCCAAAAGAAGCTGATGAAGCAGAACGAGCACATATAGGCGATTGGCGGGCTATGGACCCGCTGATCGCCTATATGTGAAACACCCGGTACCGGGTGTTCGCATTGGACGGGTCTTTTCTGCCCGTGCGTGCCCGCTAGGGGGCGCGCGCGAGCAGAAAAAAAATGCCGTCTGGCGACGGCAACCCGCCAATGCAGCAGTGCCGTCCGTCCGTTTTTCTACTACGGGCGGACGGCAAGAGGTTAAGGAGAACAACGAGGTGAGTGAAAATCACTCAACCTCATAGTTCGAGCCGCAGTATGACAATGAAACTGTCACACTGTCTCCCTGCAGGGATTCCCCCCCTCTGATCCTCCAGCACTGACTTGAGCAACGGACAGGGAGGGGGCGAGTACAGCTGGCTCTGCCTCTAGATAGGAAGAGCCCACTGTCACTCACGCAGCTGGGTGGATCTCAACAGTAATGTCGGGATCCGTATCGGCTGCGGCCATCTCAGTATACTGCGAGCTGTAGCTTGCGGTATACTGAGCTTTGGCTCACGGGAGGCCACTAGTATATGTCCCCCCCTGACCCTTAGGAGAACTGTGGGGAAAAACACTTACCCCATAGTTCTCTTTTAATGCATTGTTGTGGAAGGTCTCTCTCTTTTTCATCTTCAGTTAGGAGGTTTGGAACACATGTAAAAGCAGCTAAACCCACTTTAAAGCAGGAACATCTAAATTTAGGAAAAAATAGCCTGGAGGCTTATAAGTTTTTACTTCACAGAAATCGTCACAGCGGTACCAGGGGTGGCATGGCAGAGGTAACAGGGGAGGGGGTGGAGGAGACCAGGACCCAGCAGCAGGTAAGAGGGGTTGGGAGGAGGTACAGGGAAAGGGACCCGGCGACCAGCCCACCTGAAGCCCTGGAGAGCCCACCATAGAGAATTTCAGATGGGTTGTGCAGAATCTATGGTGTGCTGGAAAGGGTCACTCTCAGGTGGGCTCTGCGGGGTCTCAGGTAAGCCCTGAGTCCAGTGCGTTACTAAGCCCTGAGTCCAGTGCATTACTAAGCCCTGAGTCCGGGGCGTTACTAAGCCCTGAGTCCGGGGCGTTACTAAGCCCTGAGTCCGGGGCGTTACTAAGCCCTGAGTCCAGTGCGTTACTAAGCCCTGAGTCCAGTGCCTTACTAAGCCCTGAGTCCAGTGCGTTACTAAGCCCTGAGTCCAGTGCGTTACCAAGCCCTGAGTCCAGTGCGTTACTAAGCCCAGAGTCCAGTGCGTTACTAAGCCCTGAGTCCAGTGCGTTACTAAGCCCAGAGTCCAGTCCGTTACTAAGCCCACATATACCTATATACATGCTATACATAGCATAAAGGTAAAAAACGATATATGCAGTGTTATTTTCATTTTAGACGTCAAAAGGGTTTTGTGGCTCCCACTGTTTTCTTTTCTGTGGGAAACGGGTCCAAATGGCTCTCTGAGTGTTTAAGATTGCTGACCCCTGGGTTAATCGAACGTAATAATCGGCTAACTAATCGATGTTGAAAATAATCGTTAGCTGCAGCTCTAGTGCAGTCATGTGTGTTTATTCACAGACGCCCATGGCTACATGGGATCATCACACAACTGCCCATTACGTTAATGGCTACAATTAATCATGACAGTCATATGGAATTTCAGCACAATTTTCAGTCATTTGCCTTAAATGAAAAAAAGCATTGTAGACTGGGAAATTTAAAAATGTCAGTGAAATTGTGCAACAGTTCTTAGGTATATGGACATCCTAGTATCAGAAAAGACACTTCTGGCCATGCTAAAAAAAGAATCGGACAAATTTTAACACAGCAAACCAAAACACGTTTTGTGCTTTGCGGTGCACTGCAGTTCAGTGCACCGCAAAGCAATGCTATTCAGAATAAATGTCACAACGATGCACTGTGGTGCCTGCGTTAACATGTTTGGTATGGACAAGCATGCATTAGCGCATTCAGTGTGAGTGGCTCATAGGCAAATTTTTACTCTGGAAAGTTGGTGTTATATAATGCCCCTGATGCATCCCGCAGTGCAGCATAGGGCTTAGCAACTTATTAATATGTGCCCCACATTGTATTCTGAGATACAGCAGGGCAATACTCAGCAGCAACTTTTTTGGAAGTGAAAGTTTGCAAATGGCAGGTGCTCTAGATTCAAGGTCACAGGAAAGCAAGCGACACTTATTCTTCTCAGCAAATGCTTATTTAATGTTGAAAATATAATGATAGGTAGGTTTTATTGGTAACTTGCTTAAAATAGTTAAGCCAGCCATAGATATTAGTGATCATTAGTGAATGGCCAATGTGCATGCATGTCTTTTGGGTAAGTCTTTCTCCTATACTTTGGTTGCTTGAGCAGTTTGGCGCAATGAAGGATTCAGCGAGAGCTGCAGCAGACATTCCTCCCACCAACTTATATCAGAGCAATTGCAAGCAGTCAGGCAAGGTTTACTTGGCTGAGGCTGTTGTGCCCTGAGAACAGTCAGATTGGCGACTGCCGTGTTTGGGTGCTTTGAAATACTATAACATGTTCTTTCCCACGATATGACCTTTCTTTAAAAATACCATTCCGCATCACTTCATTCAGTGATCCTGTCACCCTGACATCATACGCAGCTATTCTTGCATAAAGAAATAGAATGCTGGCTCTTTGTCCTAGTGTTCCATCCATAGTCATATCCATGGTAGATTCGGCTTTTGTAGCTAAAGGAGAAATCCACCCTGATGTTTAGGATGGCCATACACTGATTGTTTTCTTTCATTTAACCCGCTAAATGCTGTTTAGCGTGGATGGCATAATCCCTCTGCTAGGCTACTGTATTCTGGCATTTGATGGGTGTGCCACTGTTAGAATACCTGAGCAGTGACTGCAGCTAATTGGAGTCACTGTTCGGCCAAGAATTATTGGACTAAATTATTAAAAAACTGACTTTTGTCAAATGGGTGGTGGTGGGGGTTCCATACACTGGATTTACAAATTTCAACCAGTGTATGGCCAGCTTTATGGTTAAAAGTGATTAGAGCTGCTCTGTTGATAAGACAACTAAAGGCAAACCTTTTTTTTTGCTTTAGTTCTCTTTGGGGTCACTGGAGTATATTTGTTAATGTAACCCAAACTCAGCAAATAGCGGGCTACTCTCCGCTTTATGCTGACAGCGCAGAGCTGCTCTGCAGCCAATAAGGATCCTGACAGTATTGTTGGGATCCACCCCGCTGCACGATTGACAACTGGCTCTGACACTTTAGAGCCAGAGCCAGCTGTGCCTCCCTCCTCCCCTGTCTGATCCCTCAGTATGTGGCCGAGAAGTGTGCATAGAATATGACCGTGGGCAATATGTGTCAGAGAGGAGTGTGGAGGATATGTCAAGGGGCAGTATGTGCAGGATAGGGGGTGGGGGTTTAATATGGGTGATGAGGTGTCCAAAGATTGAGGCAGCCATGTGTTTGTGGGCCCTTTGAAATAAATGAAAGTAGGCAATTGTAGAAAAAAGCATGAACTGATAGGGCTTGTGTGCGGAAGTGAAGTCTGTCGGGTAACCCTGAGAGGCGGTCAGCTGTGTTTTCTTTGATTTGGCTACAGCTTTGGTAACTGGGCTGAGCAGTGATCGGGTGTTTGTGGCAGAGACATTGCTTACTTGGGCTGGTGGGCTGTCTGAAGTAGTGGTCCCAGGGCAGCTGTCCCTTCTGCTTCATTTGAATGGCAGTCCAAATGCATCTCCCTCCCACAGTTCTATTGTCCGCATCAGTACCGCAATGCCATGCGTTCCGTTGCAAAGCAACTTGGGTCACGACTTAATGACCGAGGACAAATATGGGTCCTGAGGTTACGCAGGTTGAGAACCACTGATCTATATTGCATGCATTGAGGGAGAGGTTCATTTTCATACTCAAGTATGGGAGTTGGGGTTTTCCCGGATTAGGAGGTCGGATAGCAAAACACACAGCACCCCACAGAAAAAAACAGGATGCAGATCCAAGGACAATGACAACATATGATGCCACAGATGATACTGCCTTCTGTTCGCCAAAGCAAAAATGCCTAAAGCTTGAAAACATATGAAAATGCTTCAACAAAAAAAAAAGTGTGAATGGGCACATATTCACTTTAGAGCTACATACAAAATAAAAGTAGATTGAAAAATAAAGAACTTTAGAAATGTGTATTATGCTGGGCACACACCTTACAACCATCGCAAGACTTTTGTCTTGCGATGGTTGTAAGGTAATTAAAAAAACGTACGATCTGCCTATCTTGGACAGGCAGATTGTACTTGCGATGATCGTAAGCCCGCCCCGCTGAGGGGCAGGCTTCCGATGACCGCAATGCTAAACGGGCAGTGTGCGCTTGCGCACACCGGCCCGCGCGGCTTTTATCTTGTGAACATGCCACACACCCGCCTACAACCGTATGATTCTCGGCGGGTTTTCGAACATGTTCATAAGATAAAAGTCGTGCGACCTTGCAGTAATCGTACGATCGAGGGATTTCCCGCGATTATCGTACGATTATCGCAAGGTGTGTGGGCACCTTTACTTACAGCAAAATAATGGCAATCTCCACCTCTTGCGTAGAAGGGATGAGCAGTAAAATTGTAACACTGGCTACAGTGTACTGTATGCACAAGTCATCTTGTGACCCTTCTAGATCCATTGTATCCAAAGCTTTCTCTCACTCTGTTTCTGTTTGCTGTCTGAAATAGACATCTGTGAGAATTGTTGAACACCTAGTCCACTTCATCAACCTCACCTCAACCCATTACTGTAAAAAGTGATGACTACATTTCTCACTATTTATTTCTTTTACTTTTTATGTTTACAGTTCTTGCATTCCTAGTCCTATAGACTTATTAGAATCAGGCACTTTAGATGTTTTAACAACAAACTACTGTACAGTAATAACATAGCAACCAGATGTCTCCTTTGTCAGTAAAAGACTAACTAAGTTGAAGACATGTAAATTTAGCTTTGTTCCAAATGGATATTCGTATGATGTTAAGTTAAATTCGGACATTCGGATGCATCCAAATGTCCGAATTTGAAGGTGTCCAAATGCAAATTAATCCGAATGTCCGTTTAACGAAATTTGGATTTGCCCGAATTTCATTCAACATTAAACTAAATCAGACATGTGACTGTTCTCTGGCCAATCTGATTTTTTTTTGGCTGTTGGGGGTTGCATTACAGGCAAGGTCATGTGACTTCTTTCTGAAACGAAAATCGAATCATTCTGAAACGAAACTTCAGATGGATCTGAAATCCGAATAATCCAATCCGAATGAATTTCGGATCCGAAATCCGTAGAACAAAAGACATAAAAATCCAAATCAATCAGAATCAATTTTTTTGCAGTTACATGTCTACTAGGTTGCTTTGTGTAATTACCCTTTGCGTTGTGCTTTTTTAGATAAGCCCGTATGTCTGCAGTTATTATATTAACACATTAGATGTGAAATACAGATAGTTGTAAAAACATGAGGAGCAGATTTATATTATGTGCAATATTAGGCCTTGTTCGCACTCAGCATTCTGGCATTCCTGCAGCAGGAACCTACAGATTACTGTGGCAAAAAATCCCAGGTGTTCCCGTTTAGATGTACCTGTTCAAGTTAATGACTGGGTGACAGTGGTGGCATCTGTAAGTGGCAGTCCGCATGTAATCGTATCTCTCAGGGTGCATCAGTCAGCAACCATAGTGCAGCTTCTGCTCAGAATTGCTGCACGCCATGTGCGTATTGGGCGCGATGCCGCTAGTACTGCGCATGCGCAAAAACTCACACATACGCGCGAAACAACGTGCACACGCATGTCCTTGGCTCCAGACGGGCTATTTAAAGATGGCCCCTGCATCTGCACTTTGTTGAGAGATCTTCAGCTGTAACCTGCATCTGTGTTGCTGCTCCTGATACCTGTTTGACCCAGCTTGATTCTTGAATCCGCCTGCTTGCCGCCTGCCTCGTGACCTCGGCTCGTCCCTGACCATTCTTCTGCCTCCCGATCCAGTACCATTCTGCTCGCTAGTGTATGACCCGGCCTGTTCCTGACTCTGCTTCTTTCACCTGCTTTTGTACCTTGCTAACTGCACATTACCGATCTGGCTTGTCACTGACTATGCTTCAGCCTCTCACAGAAGTGTCGTCTGCCATCTTCCACCAGCTTTCTCTGGCGTCCTGTTGTCAGCATCAGCACATCCAGTGTGTCCAGCGGTCATACCAGCCACAGGCACTCGTGCCCCTCTCTGTCTGTACAACTACTGTTCCATCTGCAGTGGGGCTCAGACGAGAGCAGCAAGGGAAGAACTTCCTCGTCACTTCAGGCTCATACCAAGGTACCTGACAGTATCATATACAATTATGTTTGGAATAAATCACTGGTCTATGCTTCAGCCTCTCACACAAGTGTCGTCTGATCTTCCATCTTCCACCAGCTTTCTCTGGCATCCAGTTGTCAGCATCAATTCCAAAAGATGTCACCAGCACTCCAAAAGTAGATTCAATATATTTTAATGACAACGGTCATTCTAAATCACAAGTACTTTCGGGGCCACGTTGGGTCCCCGTCATCAGGCTCAGATGAGCTCAGATGAGCCTGATGACGGGGACCCAACGTGGCCCCGAAAGTACTTGTGATTTTGAATGACCGTTGTCATTAAAATATATTGAATCTACTTTTGAAGTGCTGGTGACATCTTTTGGAATTACTACTTAACTACACGGTGCCTCAGTGGTCGCTACAAGCACCCTATTACAGACATCATCCGGTAAGGAGTGCAGGAAGATACACACAATTTTGTACTGTTGTCAGCATCACCACATGCAGTGTGTCCAGCAGTCAAACCCGCCACAGGCGGGTATAAATCACTGGTCTATTCCAAACCGCATGTAATTGTATCATATAGGATTACATGCAGACTGCTGCTTACAGATGCCACTGCTGTCACCCAGTCATTAACTTGTACAGGTACAGCTGCCACATCTAAATGGAACACCGGGGATTCCTGCCGCTAGAATCCCAAATGATCCCATAGAATGGGGCCTTAGCATTGTGTGTCTCTATAACTGGCCCTTATACATTCATACTGCATATGTAAAGTCACTTGTTATTAGTAGTGCTTTTCTTCTCTGTTACCACTGGATGGAGCCAGAGAGTTGTATATAAGTTGAAAAAACAAGCATGAAGACAACAGAATTAAGAACTGTAAACAGCAAACTGAAGTATTTACTTGTAAAACTTTGGAGTTTGTACTCTGCTTTATAGAGCTAGTAGTAACTGGTCCCATTCAAATGCTGCTAGAACAGGAATGATTATTCTAAATGTAAGTACACGGCGTCATATGGTTGCATTGTATGGAACTGTGATTTTTCTTGGAAGGGTATGTGACTTTAAAAATATTTACATTTTTACAATGTATGGGGATCACATGCCCACAATGAACTCACTGTACTGCATAAGATATTGACTTGCAGACATAAATTGATTTATCAGAATATTACACATGTACTGACTAAACAAATTATATATATATTTTATTATTTGCTGTACCAGATAATTATAAAAAATAAGCAATTTGTTATACTTTATACCAACTAACAAATATAGTTTATAGCAATTTTTAAATGTTAAGACAGACATCTATGATGGCATATGAAAGTGACAGACACTATTATGGTTATTTAATAATAAAATAAAAACAATGGTGATATGCTACATCCAATAACTGATAGCAACCATCAGATTTCAATTTACATTAGTAAAAAAAATGAAAGATGATTACTGGTTAATGCAAACTGCTCAAAGGACTGATTCTGCAGGAAGCTAAAACTTTTAAATATCCATTGTAAGTGATTTCATCAGCATTTGAAACCGCTTAAAAAACTTTTGACTATATAGAATGTTGGGGGGTTTTATGTCATTTTCAGGCCTAAAATGTGGAATATAACATGGGTGCAAAAAATGAAAAAAGGGCCTCAGTCATGAAGGGGTTAAAGGGAATCTATAGGTTAAAGAGAACCAGTCAAAATGGGAATTTGTAAGAATCTAAATTGTTAGAAATGTGTAGTCTTACAGTTACCTCTCTGGGATAGGTTTGTTTGTCGTTATTTGTACAGTGGTACCTCGGTTCACGAACGCTTCTGTTCACGAGCAATTCGGTTCGCGTACAGAAAGTTCAGCAAAATGTTGCCTCCGTTCGCGAACTCCGCTTCAGGTTGCGAACACAATCGCAGCCATTTTCCCTGCTCTGACACATGGTCATGGCTTCCTCTAGTCGAGATCACAGTTTGATTCGGTTCACGACCAAATTGGTTCGCGACCAGAATCGCAGAACGAATTAAGTTAGTGAACCGAGGTACCACTGTATTTTCTCCCTTTCAGAGCAGTCTACTGCTTGAGCACAAAGAGGCTAACAAACATTTTCTGAGCTGCTGAGAGTAAAACCAACTATAAATGAATCATTTTGTTTTCATTCATGTAATCCTGCCAACACCTTTTTTATATGAAAGTTTGTTTGTGGGCCTTATCACTGGGCTCAGTCAGGGCAAGGGGTGGCCTTACAGTCTGACACTTAGAGCCATGTTACACTAGCAATCCTGTCACTGGTGGCAACTTGTCAGTAACATAATCCCTAGGAGAGCAGAGTGTCTTGACCAGAGATGTAGTGACTCTATCAGGAGTGTGCTCTCTTAAGCAGTCTTGTTGCTGGCAAATTGCCACCAGCAACAGGATCACTAACGTGGTATCTGCTTTGTCAAGGAGAGAATGCCAGGAAATAATTAAAAGCAACACCTAAAAAGGTAAAGCTTTATTATTAGATTCAAGACAAATAGAGAAAGGAGGGGGGGTAAATGACCGTCCAAGAGAGATATGTTAAAATATAATTTCAAAATGTATTATATTAAATACTATTATACATACATTCATGATTTAAAACAAACATAACAAAACAAAACAAACATAATAGAACAAAACAGATCCCAGCAGAGGATATGTTTAAATATACATTGCTAGTATGTTTCTAAAATTCATTTGGTCCGACATATCATGAAGTTATTCAATATTGTCCAAAATTATTATTTATTATTAGAGCCATCCAAGTGTAAAGATTCTGATTATTACAAATACCCTCTTCAACAGCTAAGGTCCTAGCAGCTGCTGTTCTGCCTGCTATCACATGCCTTGCACACCTCTCCTGCACATAATGCCTGCTGTCATACACTCAGCACTTCTCTCCTGTGCACACTGCCCACTGTCATACTCTAATCACTCATCTCCTGCTCATCCTGCCTACGTCATACCTTCTGCATTCCTCTCCTGATCACACTGCCCACAGTCATACCATTTACATTATTCTTCTGCATATACTGCCACTTAGACACTTCTTTAGCACAGTTTGTCATATCTCCAACCTTACCTGCTACTCTAATTTAAAGCCCAACTCCAGGAAAAGGAAACGTTTTCCCTTGCAGTTCTCGTTTCTGCCTAGGGGGCAGGAAAAAGCTGTTTTACTTACCTGATCCCCGATCACTCTCATGTTAACCCATCGTTAGTAATTCTCTATAAAACCTTAAGAACATCTGTTATTCTCTTCCATATGTTCTTGCATACATAGCAAAAAAAGCCTCTTTATAAGCTATGACTATGACCATTATCTGGTCTGCTTGTTTTTCCTAATGGTAAAATATGGCATCTCATAAAAACATAATAAACCTTAAAAATAAAAGTGATTTGCACCTTTGCTGCTGTTTAGGATCCTGCTTAAAAATTAAAAACAAAACAAAAACTAACCTAAAAATAATTACTAAAACTAACACATTAAAGAAGTACCATTTGAACTTGTCAAAGGTACATGTTCTGAAGGTTGTAAAACTATGGAGAGTATAACAAGATAACATGACTACCATGAACATTGTATTTGGAATTTGGTAGATCATATTTTAGATCTACCAAATTAATTTGCCATGATCGGTGGGTTTATTACAAAAAGTAGCACAGAATATCCTAAGGACCGTTTAAAAAAAAATAAGTTATGGATCAGGGTTACCCTATGAAAAAAATCCCTCATGCATGACAAAAATTCTGGTGTCTAAAACCAATTATTGTTTGATATTAAGAAAGGTAAGAAATGTGGAGAATTCAAATGTTTCACATGTCGTTTTATTCAACATGGTCAGAATAAATTTACAGATAGCACTGGGAAAACATATTTAATAAAACAATGCATCAATTGCCCCAGTGTCCATGTGGTATATGGATTAACTTGCCCCTGCAGTCTTTTATATAAAGGCCGCACAACAAGACCAACGAAGCAGATTCAGGGAACATCGTAGGAACATTGAAAATGTTTCCCTTGACCATAGAGCCTCCCGCCATTTTGCTTTTAAACATAAGAAAATTACATAAGGACTAAGGGTATCCGCTATAGAAACTATCCCCTCCAGTCTCCAAGAAGCAGAAAGATCTTGCAAACTTTGCAAGCAGCAGACATACTGGATTTATAAACTGAACATTATGGCAACTACTGGCCTTAACAAAGAGTTAAACAAAAACACTTCTGTAAAACATCCTTGGTACATTTCTAAAAATGTCTTCATGGCTCCCTGACACCTTCAAAAGTATTTAGCCTCAACATACACATCCAAGTAGTACAAAAAGGCCCAGACCAGGCAAATAAAATATTCGCACAAAAGGGTCCTCTTTTATATAGTAATATCCTCTGTCTGATACAAAATTTATTTTTGTAATGTTTTTTTTTCTTATAGTATCTATATAATATTGTTATGGTATAACATCCCCCAGAAAATTTTACACCCATGGTACCTTTTTTGTTATATATACTTTTTTTTCAAATTATTTATAATTGTCATAGCAGAAGTACATGATGGAAACTACAACCGCAAAAGAAGGACACAATTCCAAAGAAGCATGGTTGGTGATACAAGACATTGAATGTGTAAAAATAAACACACAACAGTAAGAGTGCACACATCCGACACAACCATTAGGAATGATGAGGAACAAGAGGTGAGTATAAAGCATATGACAAGATATACAAGATATGTGCACAAAGTTGAACTGGTTGCTGTCTGCTCCTGTACTCCCATGGCATTTTAACGCATATTTTCAACTTATAAACAAGGAATCCAGAGTATGAAAGGGGGAATCAGGGGAACAAGCAGAGCAAAAGGAATAAAAAGGAGAGGAAAAAAAATCGAGCAGACATAGAAAGGGAAAGAATCAAGAAGGAGAACCAGTGTGGTGCTGCCCAAACCATGCCATAGAACCAAAAATCCTATAGACCGGCTTGATCCGGGCCAAGTAGAGACGGTATATTCCTGCCAGTAAAACCACGTCTTCCGGCAGGCCTCTTCCCACTGGCGGAGAACCACAGTCACGTCCTTCATAGTACACAACTCTTGGACCTTTCTACACACTACAAAGAGCAAGTGAGGGTGGGGAAGTCCGTTTTCAGCAAAGCGGAATAAAAACTGTTCAATTGAACCAAAAATGATCTCACAAAGCGACACCTCGACAAATGGTTTAAAGTGACATTAAAGTCAAAAAATGTTTTCCCTCCCCCAATGTTAATGTTAGCACTTACCTTAAATGATGTCTCTTAATCCGATCTTCCTCTTCTTTCCTGATGTTTTCATCTGTTCCTCCAGCGATGCGGCGGCTCTCCGATCCAGTGCTGACTTCTCTGTCCTTGCTGGCACTTCCGATCCCATGGTGTCTGCATGCGGGTGCACGCGTCCATAGACTTACCTTGTGTCTCTGCTCGTCTCCCGGCCGAAAATACGAACAGCGCATTGCGCCCACCCCAAGATGCTTTGCGGCCGCCCGAGCAGTTTCGGAATTTAGGACGGGAGCGTGCAGCGAAAACAAGGTAAGTTTAAACCGCTGTTAAAGCGTTTTTGTTTTAAACTTCTTGCATATATCTACTGCTTGATAGCAGTAGATATATGAAACCCTTTTACATAGTATTTTTGAGGTTGGATAAAGACATAATTCCATCAAGTCCAACCTATTGTGTGTTTGCATTTATGAGCTGATGTGTGCGTGTATACGGGTCCATGTGTGATTTTTCTCTTAGCTATACCTGTACCCCTGAATGTTCTGGTCTCCCAGGAACTCGTCCAGGAGTCTCTTGAATGATTCCACACTCTTAGCTGAAATCACTTCCTGTGGCAGCGACTTCCACACCTTAACCGCTCTAACTGTGAAGAACCCCATGTGCCCTGTGTGGGTTAAAAAAAAATGCATTTAGTAATTTAAGCCTATGTTGTATCCCCGACTCAGTCAACCATTCCGGTGTATTTCCTGTTAAATTATGTGTTTTACCCTGTACATTAAACCCGTCTGTTTCCTTGGTGAATACCGACGAGAAGAAAGTATTTAGCGCCTTTAGATTTTAGAAACCCTTTAAGTCGAGTAAATAGGCAGCAGGGCAGTCATCCAGGCCAACACCTGTTAATCTCTCAGACCAGAAACGGACTCCCACCCAAAATGGCCGGAGAACCAGACACCCCGAAAAAAACATTGTGCCCCGGGCCTCGTTACATCTCCAACAAAGCGGAAAAGTTATATATACTTTTTAATCTTTTTTTTTTCCATAAATGCTCATTCATACACTTTTTTTTTCTGTTAACATAATGTACATACTGTACCTAATGTTTATGCCTATTTTTTATGTTACTGTCACACGCACAACTTTTTTTGTTTACTACATGCGTGGTTCATAAGAGCTTTACCATTAGTGTATAATTGCCCCTTCACCCCCTGGGGTTTGCTAAGGTGCCTACCCCTTGTCCCACCTGTGGTAGTGCTTTTAAAAACTGGTACCTGCACTGCATCCACAAGCCTTGAGAAAGAAGTTCTCCTTGCCTAGCAAAATCACCCGCAACTAGATGTTGCTGCCTGAGAGATTTCTGCTCAGCTTCGAGTACATTGCTGATGACCAGTGCAGAGTGGGTCCTCACCCATGCTCATACCCAGAGTCTGTCCCTAAACACTGGCCACAGGACTAGAAAATATCTTCTTTGCCCCTGGACTGTTATATTATGCACTACTTTAAGTGGTCCATTGTCAGTGTTTTTATACCTTTTTATCATTAAAGATTAATCACGTTTAATGTTGTAGAGTGTGTTCTTCTGCCTGTTCTGAATTAGAATCCTTCCGCTTGTGTAGGATCTCTGCATAGCTGTACCTGTTTGCTGCATGCCACATTAGTTATTACCTATTGCCACATTGGGTATTACCTATTACCATTCTGGGTTCTTATTTCCTACTGGCGGTTGTGACAGTGACCTATTTAAGGCATTAACCTATCTGATCATTGTGGGTACATTACTTATATTGCGTTTAAACATTAGTGTGATGTTGTTAATGCACAAGCTCCTCTGCTCCCTTTCTAATCTTTGTTGTGACATTTATCAAGCAAATCAAATTTATCAAGCAAATGTAATCCCGGTCATTCAACTGCAACAGAATTGTACACATCTGCAACAGATTTATTAATGTAGATGAGGCAGATTTTTTATTCTACACAGATGCACAATTAAAAATGATTGGGGTTAGTTTTCATTATGAAGCAGTGCTATTTTAGAGCAGTTGAGGTGGGAATGTAATATCTTACTTAAGCTGGCCATACACCTTACAACCATCGCAATACTTTTGTCTTGCGATGGTTGTAAGGTAATTAAAAAAACGTACGATCTGCCCATCTTGGACAGGCAGATCGTACTTGCGATCATCACAAGCCCGCCCCGCTGAGGAGAAGGCTTCCGATGACTGCAATGCTTGCGCACACCGGCCCGTGTGGCATTTGTCTTACGAGCAGACCACAAACCCGCCGACAATCGTGCGATTCTCAGCGGGTTTTCAAGCCTGCTTGTAAGACAAAAGACGTGCGACCGTACAGTAGAAACGGTCGCACGCCTTCCATACACCTGCCGATTAACGTACGATCGCGGGATTTTCCACGATTATCAGCAGGTGTATGGGCACCTTAAGATTGTAATCTTACAGTAAATCTGTCGCATAATTTGTCTCACTGCTCCTGTTTAGCATTATTGTGCTATATGAAAGAATTGATAAATGTACCCCGAGTGGGTCTTCGTTAATTCCTCAATGCGTTTCTCCCCCAAAAGTGATCAAAAGGCTGAATGACCAACATTTCAGGCCTCACTGTGTTTTTTTTTATTAAGGTGCAAATGTTAATGTTAGAAAGACTGGACTCAGGACACTCACTTTGCCAGGGGCGGAATTACCGGGGCCTGAGGTCAGTGGGGTCCAGTCCTGGCCACCCCCACAGCCTCAGTGGGGTCCGGTCCTGCAATATGGGGCAGTGCAGGGTCCCGGTGTTAGAACACCGGGGCCCCGCACTGTCGATGGGCTTCTCAGTGAGGGGACGGGTCCTGTGACTCCCCTCCCGGCCGCGTCCCTAGTAACAGGCGGCAGGAGGGAAGTCACAGGAGACGTGTGTGTGTCACACGCCCCGTCCCCTACAGTGCACACATCGACACTCCCTGGCTGCTGCTATCCTCTGGCTGGGTGAGTCCGAGAACAGGGCCTCTGTTCTATCAAAGTTTGAGACCACGTTACAATGTGTGACCGGTGACGTGGTCACACATTTAAACGTATCTCGCCCAGTTTTTCGGCGGTGGAATAGGTGAAGCATTCCAACACTTTCTCCTCTGTTCCAGGGCAGATCGACATCACAAATCGCATGTGCAGGAGAACTGATCTGCCCTGAAACAGCTGATCGGTTCTGAAATTTCACTTCTATCTGACTTTGTGAGATCGCAGTCGGAGAGAAGTGACATTTCAAGACCGATCAGCTGTTCCAGGGCAGATGGGTTGTCCTGCACATGCGATTTGTGATGCCGATCTGCCCTGGAACAGCTGGGAAAGCGTTGGAATGCTTCACCTATTGGCGTTCACACATTCCTCCGCTGAAAAACTGGGCGGGATTACGTTAAAACGTGTGACCGCGACACCGGTCACACATTCTAACGTAGTCACAACCTTTGATAGAACACCGCCATCAGGGGGGTATGGCCGGTACCCATGTGAGGGGTCTGGGCAGCCTGGGGGGCCTCTTACATGGGTACCAACTGTACCGGGGCGGCATGGCAGAGGTGACAGGGGAGGGAGTGATGGAGGCCAGGCCCCAGCAGCAGCAGGTAAGAAGAGTTGGGAGGAGGTACAGGGAAAGGGACCCCGACGACCAGACCAGCCCACCTGGGACCCTGCAGAGCCCACCATAGAGAGTCTCAGGTGGGCTATGCAGGATCTATGGTGTGCTCTGCAGGGTCTCAGGTAAGTCCAGCACGCTACTGCAACATTAGAGACCGCTGGGGAGGGGCGGGGGCCAGTGTGATCCGCCCCCCCCACGTCCTGGGAGGGGGGCCCAAGATAAAATCTTGCACCAGGGCCCTTTGTTATTAGGTCCGCCACTGCACTTTGCCCTGTAGTCTGAAGTTCTGCCTCCTTGTGTGATGCTCTCTTTCACACACTACTATGTTGTTATCCTGTTCTGCCAGTCCTGACTGCATTTCTGGTTCCTATTGTTTCCTTGTCTGCCTTGACCAACTACCTGTTTTGCAACTCCTGCAACTGCCTAAAAGCCATTTGGCCTGAGTGGTGTCTGTCAACGTAAAAACAGTTGCTACTCTAGTTAACCAAAGGGACTTGTTTTGATAATATCATTGATAGAAACAAATGAAAACTTGCATAATTCCTGTATAAACAAACAGAGGGTACAATCTCTGTCCTCAATTTTTATATATTTTTTTCTATTACAATGCAACACTAACAGGGCTATTCACAGAAGGATGAAGAGTTTGGAGAAGGCAGGAGAAGTGAACAATCTAGGCCAAAGTATCTGATTTAGAAAAATTGTCCAATTCAGCTCACTTTCCAGTTCAGCTATGTTGTCCTAGATTGGTCACTTATCCTGCCTCCTGCAAACTCTTCACCCCTCTGTGAATAACCTTATAAGTGTGCAACCAACAATAACCGACAAACAGGAGATGCAATAGAGTTGATTTACTGAAGGAGTGTTTGCAAGGGAATATTTACCGTAGCTGAGTGAATGATGCTCTGCTGACCTAAATCATCCAATTATGTGCAAACAAAAATCATATATTTTTTTAAAATGACCTTCCATGTGAGTGGGAATATTTTCAAAGTGAATTTTCACCATATTCACAAAGCTAGGGGGTAAAATTCCAATGTAAAGTGAAAATCCACTTTGCAAAATTAACATGCTCCACTTTTTTAGTAAATCAACCCCATATATTGAAACACCACATCTGCTTTGCTCCAAGTGTAGGTACAAAGCATAGTCAAGAAGTGAATACCAAAACGCTCTTCTCTTAATGTTAGTTAAAATGTATCTAAAGCCAAAACTTTATTTATGCAAGAATAGGGAATGGTTCAAAAAACACTTTTAATTTTTTTTAAACTTTTTTGCTGTCTGTGTCCTATCTGGGAGATATCATTTCACTTCCTGTCCCACAGACACAGCACTATGTAAAATGACATTTCTGCAAAGTTAGAGACAGCTGTCACCAAAAGATTTCCCCTCTATTCCTGTTCAGACAACAAATGTAAAATTCTAAATTTCATCAGATTTTTTATGCTGGTGAAAATGTTTAAGACCGTCCCAGTGGAAACAAAGGCGGGACTAACAACCTGGCAGAGGTTCTAACCCTTCCCCTCTATTCAAAACTTTAAAAAAGATACTTTAAAATTACTTGAGTTATCTAAAGTAATATTTTCTGCTTAGGGTAACCATTTCAAACAAAAATTATTTTGTAGTTCTAAGTTCCTCCATAAGTTAGAGACAAATGGACTGGAAACAACCTCTCTACTATGAAGGCCTTGGTAGTTTGGATGTCATGCAGAGAATGGGATAGGGTTGGCTGGGGGCTGCGTTTCACACTGTGACTGAGGTCATCACTACTGTTCTGCCATTGATATCGACCTAGTCTTGTTCAGCGGAAATCAATCCGACCTCAGAATTACCCTTGGGTAACCCTTGATCATGCCAACACAAACCAGAGCCAGCTGGATAACAATGAATTGTTTTGATAGTGTTCATCAACACTTTGATAAACATGTGTGCTCAATAGACTGGAAAGGGAGATGTACCGAGTTATATAATAATGTGATTTGGCACTGAGCTGCTGCCAATATGAAAACAATGCATAGAGACTTTGAATAAACAACTTTTTACAATGCAGGAATAGTAGTGAACCTAATTAAATGCTCCATGAGCAAAAATACACGCGGTCACTGAGGATAGTGTATTACAACTGGAACATAAAAGTAAAGCTGGCCATATATGGATAAAATTGTGTCCACTTCCTGCTGAATCGGCTGAAATTCAATCCATGCGTGGCGCTGCTGACACCACCCAGCTTGATAGACTTCAATTACAAACTTAAAGGAGCCTGGTGGAAAATTGGGGGCCGAATAGTGACTGCTCTCAATATAATAGCTTGCAGAGGGGATTCCTCCATCCACACTCTTTAGAGTGGATGGAGGAACCAAAACATTTTTCTTGGGCTGAACCAGAAATTTTTATTGTGTAAGGCCAGCTTAACTAATGATACCCAGTGTGATAAATCAGATTATTTCATTCTTTAATTTGAACCAGAAAAAATTTAACATTTTATGCTTCCCTCCAGTTATCATGAACCAGCCTATAACTGGGAGCATATTTTACAGTTTGTTTCTATGGGGAGGTACACACATGTAACGGATGTGGCATTATGAATAGGGATGCACCAATACCATTTTTCCAGACCGAGTACAAGTACCGATATTTTTCCTCAAGTACTCGCCGATACCAATTACTGATACCTTTTATTTTAGTGGCAAAGACAATACAGACTAATGATTTTGGGAAAGTGAAGTGTCAGGGCCCGGTCCCAGCTGCAAACGCTGCTCCACTTGTAGTTCTGCCGCTGACTCCATTATACAGCAATGCGGAATACCATCAGATATGGAGGACTACAAATCCCAGCAATACATTATACAGCAATGCAGAATAATACCATCAGCTAGAGGGACTACAAATCCCAGTGATATATTATATAGCAATGCTGGATGGCAACCGGCTATAGAGGACTACTAATCGCAGCAATGCATTGTACATCAATGCAGAACAATATGAAGCTACATACTCTGTGCTGCTCAGGGGTGCTTGCCTGATGTCTCCAGCGGAAAATCTCAGGTGGCTGTGCAGGGTCTCAGGTGCCTGTGTGGGGTCTCAGGAGGCTGTGCAGGGCTTTTGGTGGCTGTGTGGGGTCTCAGAAGGCTGTGAAGGGTCTTAGGAGGCTGTGCGGGTTCTCAGGTGGATGTAAAGGGTCTCAGGAGGCTGTGTGGACTCTTTGGAGGCTGTGCCCAGTCTCAGGTGGGCTGTACGGGGTCTATGGTGAGCCGTGCAGAGTCTCAGGTGGGCTGTGCAGGGTCTACGATGGGCTGTACAGGGTCTCAGGATGTTGTGCAGGGTCTATGGTGGGCTATGCATGGTCTCAGATGGGCTGTACAGGTTCTATGGTGGGCTGTGTGGGGATCTATGGTGGGTTATGTGGGGTCTATGGTGGGCTGTGCAGGGTCTATGGAGGGCTGTGCGGGGTCTCACCAAGGGACCCAGTCAGTCTCGGCAGGTGTGGGCGGCGTGGTGCAGGAAGGAGGAAAAGATTTTCGGCCGATGATGTAAACAGGCGTCACAATTCGCAGGAAGGCTGCCGGGACCTTGCTGGGGACCTTTGCAGCCTTCCTGTTTACAGCGCTGGCTTGCATTTACAAATTTAAAGAGCCATTATCAGCACTTAGTATCAAAGCATTTTCACGAGTACTTGTGAAAATGCCCAGTATTGGCAGTGATATCGATACCGATATCAGTGCATCCCTAATTATGAATGTAAACTGGTGTGACTGGTGCGTGCAGCCGCTCTAAACAGAGAAAACAATGCACTTTAATGTGCATTGTTCAGACTATTACGGGGACTATGCAGCAAAAAAACGGCATCCGTGCAAATTAAAAATGTAAGCGTTTTCGCAAATTTATCAAAGCAATTGCAACAGTTTTAGCCTCTTAGATCATATTTTTTTAATGTGCAAATCTGTCTGTCAACATGTGCCCCTGTTTTGACCTGAGCTTACACTACTTTTCCAACTGCACGTGTTTTGCACCTGTTTTCATCCGCACTTGTTCTGCGGCTGTCTGAAACTGGAGCATCACCTAACAAAACAATCGCAACCTAAGAAGTCCCCATGACCACTTCTTCAAGAAGCGACAGTTAACCTCCCTGGCGGTATGATTATGCAGGATTTTAGCATGCCAAAGCGGTACATTGTTTTTCATGGCAATTTGTTATTTTGTATTGTAGGCCTGTAATTCTTAGTAAATCTTAGGAATAACTCACCAAAATCTGTCCAAACAAGAGTCCAGTAGACATCCCGGGTATGATAAAGTTTGAAACACGAAATCATAAATTATAATATAATGATTTTAAAAAATGGTCCAGTAAATAGGAATTCTGGGGGCGCTGCCTGATCCGTACCACAGTCAATAGAGTACCAAGTTCGCACATCACTGAGCTCGGTCGCAGAATCGCCGCTGTCGTCACTTTCAGTGTCTGATGATGAATTTCCCAACGAATCGCTATCGCTCAATTCTGCAAGTGATTCTAAATCACTATCACTGTTTTCTACCTGGTCTAAAACCGATTTTGACCTAAAGGGACGCTTTTTGGATACCATGGACGTTCTCAAGTTTCCAGGCAGAAAGAACAGTAAAAGTGCAGGCAGGGCACTGGACAAAGCTCTAGGGACAAAATTGAAGTGAAATAGTTTGATACATAAATGTAATCATAGCAGATTACATTGTATTGTGTGTATTGTGTGTAAATGTCATGTTTGCACTTTTTAATTTCCCGCCGGCTCCACCCCCTGCTGTGACGCCCGGAAACTAAGCTGAAAGCTGAATGCCGGCATCGTCCGGGCGCACACAGCAGAGGACACCGCGGGCTTGCAGGGACAAGATAAGTGACACTTTTGCGCAATCCCGAGTGTGGCTCAGTGTTACCGCTTTTGGTACTGAAAAATAACCCCGAGCCACACTCGGGAATACCGCCAGGGAGGTTAAGCTTTTTGCCTGGAGTTACAAGTCTTCTTTCCTGAGGTCTATTAAACCTCATTTATCAACAACATTACACTAGCATCATAAATTCAAACACAAGCAATTTCTATGATAAATTCCCCCTCCTGTCTTTCTGATCAGTTGCCTGAAGACTAAAACACCAGTTTTCTTCCATCTGTCTATTGCCTTTCGGGCCCATTCACATCAAAATCGGACCGACAACGTAAGTCAACGTAAGTCGTGACGTCACGGGACATGTTCCACCCATTTGTTTCCATTCCGTGACAGCTCTCAGTACCCTAATGGAATGTAAACAAATGGGCGGAACAAGTCGTGTGATGTCACAACTTCACCTTTCACTCCGCCCCTTTGTTGATATTTGGTAGCAGAGCTGTCATTTTGCTTGCAGTGCTCAAAATGGATTGGACATGTCGGGAATTTTTTTTTTCCGGCTAGTCGGTAGCTGTCATCCAATCTGACTGACGTGGATCTACATAGCTGGATGAGGTGATTGACGAGAGGATTACATTGATGGACTTGTTTACTCTTTTACTGAATTTGGTGAATGAGTAGGGGTCACAACTACCTCTTACTTATTCACGAGGGGGGGCATCTGGGTGCCCCGTTATGAAAGGAGGCACCCAGATTCTTATAATACCCTCTGCCCGACAACCACCGGGCCGGGGTTGTGGTGAAGAGGCTCTTGTCCTCATCGCCATGGACACCCTTCTCATGTTGAAGGCATGTGACCTGGTATGGTGCAGGAAGGTGGGGGGGGGAATGCATGCTCGCCGCCCCCCACCCCTTTCCTGCTCTCCCAGGCTGCTGCTCGGATCAACGGTCTGGTAAGGGATTTTAGGGGGGCCCCATGCTTTTTTTTTTACATCTTTTTATTGTTTCTGTGGACTGTCAAAAGTTAAAAGAAAAAGTAAACATTTAATGTCTCTTTACTGCAACTAATTTTCATTTGTAATATCATTTAACTCATCTGAAATTAAATTAAATCTGAATACCGAAATGAATTGACTTTCGGACCCGAATACCGAAAAACAAATGACACAATTTTTTTTTTTGCCACCCCACATGTCTAATTCAGAATGAATGGAACCACATCGTGCCAACACAATAGTGTGTATGGCAACACATTGCACCAATGCATATAATGTGCGTTACTTCACTTTACGTTACTGAATTGTAATAGTGTGAATGGTCCCTAGAACAGAAATTATGCTTTTACTACATAGGCAGCAAAACAAAATCACACATTTGGAAAAAAAATTTGGGATAGGAGTGACCAGTGACTGTAACAAATATAAGATCTCAGATCTTTTGTCAAACCCAGAGAACTGCTCGAACTGACTGTTACTTACAGATAACGCTGAGACATGTTCATCTTTACACATGCACTAGCGTAACAAATGAACAGTTGTCCAACAAATGAGACTGACTCGAGGAGGTCTACACTAAATGTCGGAGGCCTATTTAAAAGCATAACCAACATCAGGAAAAAAATACTCCAGACAATAAATATATGTGTGAGCTGTATTGATTGCCAGTGTATTTTGAGATCCAAGAAATGTGTTTGCAGTCTTCTCAAACACTTTACTCTTTTTTTTCAGTATTCAGATAAAGCTGACAGAACAGGACTGGCCAAGTGCCATATATCTGCATTGTGAGATTATCTAGGCACTGTGCATCCGACTGCTAGTCTCATGAGATTTGGGACTGAGATCTAGAGAAGTAACTACTGTGCAGCTGTTCTAACTGTTCTCCTTGCTGAGATGGAAGCGGTAACTACAGACAATTTCTTCTGCTTCATTCATTATTAGATCTGTGCATTCTGAACTTGTTTGAAGGACTTACAGTGAATTTATGTTGCAGATTACAGTTCATAAACTACCAGCACACCTGCACATGCTACTGTTTCTTGTATGCTACTGTTTCTTGTATAGTTCACCAGGGAGATTCACTATGCTTATTTAGAGACTTCAGAACCTGCCTCTTAATGTTGGTTAGTGAAGCTTGTCTGTCTTAATGATGGACCAACATGGAGGCATAGGAGCTAGCAGAAAATGGGCCCAGCACGTTTGCTTTGTGCCTTGTCATGTACAAACCACTTTATAATGTGCTATAGTTAACTGCATGTGGTCTGCTTTATACTCAAGTACTTTTTAGTTGTACAGACCAAACTATAGAAATTATACATGGTTTAGTGCTAGTTTAAACCTGTGCAATTTGTGGCATGACGCACAGCAACAGGAATCCCATTATTTTCGATGGGCCCCGTTCACACCTATGTTTTGATCTGTTGTGTGACATGGAAAAAGGTGCTTCTGGTCCCACAGACTTCAATGGGAGCACATAAAAAATATATGTATGTATGTGCTTTAGCGTGTTTTTCAGCATAGCAGCCTGTCTTCTCCTCCTACATCTACTCTAGCCAGTCTGACCACACCATACATGATGCGCAGGAATGAATACAGCAAGGACATTGCTGTATGATCCCATTGACCACAATTACATGGATTGCTGCAAACACCAGAGGGCCTAAAAGGACATTGTCCGCAAGGTTTTTGCTGATTGGGACGGTTAATCAGTCTCACTCCAAAAAACTAAAGGTAAGCTTCTTTCTATTTTTTCTGTTATTCCTGTTATTTTTTATCTTTAGCAGATATTGCTTGCCATTGGCCAAAACATAAAAAGCATGAAAACGCATTACAATGCATCAGAAAAGAATATAATGTATGAATATGCAGACACACAAGTGTAAACAAAGACTTAGGGGGTTATTCACAAAGCTGCCGAAGGCAGCCGAGTGAATAACGGAGCCGAAGTGAAGTCAGCCGAACAACATTTGGCTATTAACTACGGCTCAGTACGGCTGATTTCAGCCGTACATCGGCTGCACTTCGGTCAGCCGAACATAGCCAGAGTGCAGAAAGACTTCGACTCAGCCGATGCAACATCTGGATTGGCTGAGCCAAAGCTCCGGCAGGTCACTCGACAGCTCATTCACATAGGGGCCAAACGGCAGTGAGTGAATAGCCGAAGCTCCGTGGTACCAAGCAGAATAGAAAACAGTGAAAAAAGTAGGGGAAAAAAATAAATAAATGTAGTTTTAAATAAAAAATAATATAAAATAATTTGAAAATAAATCCAATGTAAATAAATATTACATTTAAAAAAATTAAGATTTAAAAAAAACTATGGGGTGGAGCTAGCAGTGACAGCTAGCTCCGCCCAACTGTTTCCTATTGGCTGGCATCTGCTAGAGTCTTCTAGCAGGTCCCGGGCCAATGAATAACAACTGGGCGGAGCCAGCAGTGACGTCATGGCTGGTTCCGCCCAATTGTTATTGTTTAAAGACAGATCAGCGTCCCCAGGTTATTTGGGGACGCTGATCTGTCATTACAACTGGGCGAAGCCAGCCGTGAGATCACGGCTGGCTCCACCCAGCTGTCATTTGCAGGGATTATGGCCGAACCTTCAGCAGGCCGTTCGCCCCCCGCTTTGGCTGACACTTCGGCTCCGTCGAGCAGAAGCATATGCCTTCGGCTCGGCTGAGCCGATTGCCCGCCTTTGGGAGCTGTACGCGCTATAGTGAATAGCCCGTACAGCAGCACTTCAGTTCAACCGAAGAGCTCCGGCAGCCGAAGAGAGCCGAAGGATCAGCTAAAGCTACGGCTGGATCCTTCGGCTCCTTTCTGAATAACCCCCTTAATGTTTCCTGAACTATAAAGAGCCTTCTGACTCCCCTCAACATCTTCTACATCCACTTTCCCTTAGATCCTTTTGCTGAATTTTGCAACAAAAAGAGAGACCTGTGCAAGTGGCTGGGTAGGGATGTTACATTAATCATAAAATAAAGATTGTATACCAAACATTTACCACAGGGTGCACTCCAGACTGTGCACCCATACTGGGTTGTCCCCTGCCTGTGCCCTGTGCCAGAGCTGAGTAAATCACAAGAGTGGCAGGACAGAATTCCAAGTCCCTTTGCTGGTAAAACAGTTCACATATATGTATTATAGCCACATAATCAGCATAAAGTTCTGTTTTACCCTTAAAATAGTTACTAAAGATTGGCAATTATTTTTTATTTAATATAGACTGGGTTGTAAAGAAGATCATGGAGTGGAGTGGAGATGGAGGTATATATAATCTGAAAGCATCCTGATATCTTTGGGTAACCTAAATATTATTTATTTATGTTAATCTAGTTTTCTGTTCACAATATGTATATATTACAAAACATTTATGTTACAAAATATGTTCTTCAGGCCTTCGATTGGATTCCCCTCATCCCTTTTCTTTTTTCCACCATTTCTTGAGTACAAGACTACAGGCTGATGCAGTACACCAGTGCTGCTTGCCATTCGTCTTTATTCATAGCCGTGTAGTGTCACAATATAACTTTTAGGGCCCATTCACATCGATTGTGGTGCATTCCAGTACTGTAGCTGCTGGAACGCACAACAATCGCACACTTGGGCCCAGTCACACTAGCCCATCCGCTAGCCCTGCCAGAGCTGTCACTGTTTACATGTTTTCCTTTTTTTAACTTTATGTGGTTTTATTATTTATTTATTCAGGTCCCCACACGACAGCGTGTTGTGTTCCGCTGTTGTGTGGTGATCTGCAGTGGTATAATACAGTATGTTGCAAAAAATACACCATGTCTGCCTTTTATCACAGAGCACTTCCCACTGCATTGTAGTGTGAATGGGATACATATAAAACAATTGTTTTCTGTGTATCCTTGCGGTGACCTGCATTGATCCAGTGCAGTACAGCACAGGTCACCACTATATGTGTGAATGGGCACTTAGAGGTTGTGATGTGTCTTATTATGTAAAGCTTTAAATATATAGCCCCCATGTCTGTAGTTACCCGGGAGCTGCTTGTACAGCTGATGATTGATAACTAATGCCAACGGATTAGAGAACACTGATTTGACTGACAGAAATAGAAAACTCCTTTATCATGTATGGGCTTAATACACATGCACTTTGTTTCATGCCTATGTTGACACAAGATGTTTACATCATACTATAGAAAGACGTTTAATGCCTTTGTATGAGCAACATTCTTTGGTTCTTTTATTGTTAATACAAACCAGCACCATGATTCAGTACGTATGTGCAACTCGTACAACAGGTATAGAGAACTGTGCATGAGCATGTAAGTGGGTAAAAAGAATCTCTCCAGGGTCTCATTATTTCAAAAAAATCAATCAGAAGTCCTCATGTATCTGTATCTTCAGGTAAACCATTGTCAAGAGTGCCAGGATGTGAGGCTATAAAGAACCTATGGCCTGAGGGGAATAATAGATGGCTGGATGTTCTTTGTTTGAAGGCCAAAATATAGTTTATTGACAGTGTATACATCTTTTACTGCATGGCTACCTGCATCGGGTCATCAAATTAATACAAATTAACTAACACGCCACAGACTTTACAGGTTTGGTCTAACAAAGACATCACACCCTACCTAGCTAGATCAAATAATTAGCTCTGCTGACGTCAAATCAGATCTGGGTCAGGTATGGTACGGCATTAATTATTTACACAGTTTTTATTAGTAGTCCTAGACCTCCTTAAGTACTGGATAGACTGTCAACATCCCTCAATTTCCCTATTAGCGTAAATATTACTTTATTTACAAGATTGCATAAATTGTTCTTTAGATCCCAGTACTGCAATGGTGTGGCCCAATACAAGTGTAAAGTATTTATATTGTACACGCATTCTCACGGTGGATACATACAGCTAGTCTTGGCTTCTATTGCATGTAGTCATGCGTTCGCAGCAAAGGGTGTTTCCCCTTCGCAGCAAAGGGTTCCCCGCACAGTGGTTTATAGGTTTTATATCTCTTGGTGGGCTTGGTTTAGTCTATGTTTAATATAAGCTCACACAAGTGGTCAGCATGTTCTTGTCGAATTTCACTATCTGCATGACATTATGCTCCCCTTCCCTCCCTCCCCCTCTTGGATTATTTGTCTGTTGTCTTGCTACTGGTTTTTGTTTTTGTTTTCTTTTTTGTTTTTGTGTTTGCCACTGTACGTGTAAAATGTGTAAAATCAATAAAAACTTCTACAAAACTTAGTATTACAGGGCTTGTTTCATAGCTTTCAGCCCAGTTTATTTGCATGTGTCCCACTCTTTGTATTACTGAGATGGCTGGACCAGAGGTTCTAAGTACTGTGCTGACATACTTGCAATTCAGACAAATCCAACAAAATGTGTTAGGTTCTCCTTAACTTTGGACTCCCCAGGACATCTGCTGTGTTCACATGCGTGATATAATGGTGCAAGTGTCATCAGGGGGCAAGGCCAGAGGTCAGAGTATGGGAACTCAGTTCACAAAAAAATAGTGTCATTGCAGATGGGAAAGATCCATCTGGTCTGACTCATTGCAGATTAGCTTTTAAGTGAGTGTATTTTTAAAATAACATTTTCCAACTGACCAGCATTGGAAAGAATTTGCACTACAGTTCTGCTTTAGGCATACGGACAGCATGAGCATCACTGTAACATGTAAGAGCGTTGATAAGAGTTTAAATCAGTTGTACAGGAAATAGCTGTCTGCTGCATTCACAGTTTCACTGTCATTTGTGTAGTTAATATGTATTGGTATGTTTTCAATACACAGACTGGTGCATGTTACAACAACTCAAAGGTGTAAATGCGAGTCACACAAAGGAATACAATAATGCAAGCACTGACATGTCTAAGAGCTCAGGGCAACCCATTAACAAACAATTCTAATGGAAGTGACATCCTTAAAAGGCTTTCTTCTAGCCTACCTCCAACATTCACATGTGACTAAACCTACATTTTTTTACACTGCTCCTTATATGTGCACCAAAAATGAGAAAGAGAGATGGATAGATGGATTGATAGAAATCATTTATAGTTGACATTTTAGACTATGAAAAGAGTGCCCGTTCATTGAACAGGATACAATGTTATACTCCTCGAAAAATTCTTAGTGTCGTGAAAGTAAAACATGGGAAATGTAATACATAGCACAGCATACAAGTGCATAAGTTTGGGTATTGTAAATTGTACAGATTACACTGGTCCTGTCATACACAGCACAGTTTACAAACGGCAGTGGTCCAGATTATAGAATGTAAACTAAGGCCTTGTTCACACCAAGCGCGTTCCAGGAGCAGACCAGAGCAGTTACAGACCGGATCAAAACGGTGTCCAATGTATTCTAGTGGTATTTTGGTCTCTAGTTCACACTACAGTGTTCAATTCCAGAGCATGTAAAAAAAACTGCAGCAAGCCCTATTTTACCTGCTCTGGAACGCATGCAAATGCATGAAAAACGCATGCAATTGCCCTGGAACGCACTGAAATCCCTTTTTAAACGTAAAAAAAAATTTAACCAAAAAACGCGGGGAAAAAGCGGCACAACCCACTGCACTGCGTGTGCGGAAACTCATGCAGATCTGGTCTGCATTTGGTGTGAACAAGCCCTAAAGTGTACAGAGTATTTACACTCCTATTGTAAGTGGCTTTTGCACAGTGCAAAATGGTAGCACACAGCTCTTTTGACGGCAAACTACTAAGCAGCCAAAGCCACAAGTCCTGTTGTCACTCGGCAAAATCTGAGAGCGAAGGTGGAGCAAACACTGTATCTCACTTCCTGGGTTTTATTTTTAATATAATGTTTGATTAACAGCATTTTATAGCTGAGGACTACCATGGGAGATCTCACCCGTAACATTAATAAGAGAAATCTAAAGCCATTGGGTGGTTTATCTCGCTCTCCCCTGCCCGTAACTGACATCTTAGGTTTTTTAAACGTAACAAAAATCCTCTGCATGTAGATTGGATACACTAAACATGCATATTATATTTTATAAGTTTCTTAAAGAAAAGAAAAGTTTATTTTTGAAATGTAAAACAAACTTACCTGAGCAATTGAAACAGAGTATATGATGAAACAAATTATTTTAGGTTAAGTTTGGCTCTGTCCCTTCAAACTCTCAGGGGTGCCTAAAGTTGGAAATATGCTGCCCAAATTTTGTCCAAGTTCTGCCTACTCTAAATTTGAGCTGTGGGTTGCCCCGCTGGCACCACTCCTTTCAATAAAAGTTGATTTTTCAATTGACTTTTGTCATAGGATTCGGGCCAATAATTGTCAGCTGAACAGTGACGGCAGCCTATCAGCTGCAGTCATTGTTGGGGTATTCTGACAGCTGTGGGCACCAGCTGTCAGCATACAATAGCCTGGCAGGGAGCCCTCATCCATGCTGCTTAGTGTGGATGTGGGAATCGCGCGTTTCCTAGTTGCATAGCCAGCTTGAAAAAAGGACCAATAGTGAAGCCCAGTAAGCAGAAGCAAAGCTCCACTTATTACAGTGTGAGTTGAGATTTGTATACAACTTAAAGTGACATTAAATTCAGGCGTTAAATCTTAAAAATACATTTAGGCTCCATTCACATGCACGCAAAAAATCTTTAATCCGCACGGATTCCGCTCGTTTACGTCTATTACTATAACCGCAAACGCGTGCAATTCGTCAAAAAAAAATCACGCTTGGTCTATTTTGCGGGCTGCTCAGTTTCGTACTGAGCAGCTGCTTCAAATGTCTGAACAAAGCACATTAAAGTACATTGTATTTTATGTTTAAAGTGGCTCCACGCATATTCGTACGGCCGAATACGTGCAGACAATCACTCCTGTGTGAATGGATTCTTAAGTACCTTAACTATTAACGAAAATATAGCTTATTTGTGCATCACTCAGCTGCAGATCCTCAAATAATCTCTGAATTGGTGCTGACACTGTCCTTCCTTCCGGAGGGTGGCTACTTTTGCTCTCCACGGTGCCTGTGTGTGTTGTAAAGTAGCCTCTGCTCCAAGCTCACTCCCGTGATTGACTACAATCTCAATACAAGTAAGAAACCTAAACGTGAGATTGGAGTCCATCACTGGTGGCGGTGGCTACTTTACAACACACACAGGGACCATGGGGAACAATAGTAGCAACACTTCAGAAGGAAGGACAGCGTCAGTATGAATTCTGAGATGATTTGAGGGTCTACAGCCCAGTGATACACAAATAAGATACATTTTTGTTAATAATTAAGGTACTTGAATGTATTTTTAAGATTTAACTCCTGAGTTTAGTGTCAGTTTAAACAGCAAAAGTCTCTGCAGATCATTTCATCCAATATATTGGCCATGTTTGTGATCATTTTATTAACCACTACACTTCTGCTAACATAGAAATTACTTTTTCTAACTTATCTATGTGAATGCCCAGCATCAAAAACAACATGGTATTAAAATAATAAGCGATAACAATTCGTCGACCTACCAGATACAAGAGTGTCTTCGTATTGGGAAACGTGTGTAGGTCCACATTCTCTATCGGTCCTCTGGTGAAACTCCGTGGGAAAGAGAGAATGATAAACACTAGAATGTCTTATAGATAATCCATAAGGTGTCCCATGATTACTTATCCACAATGGCTAACTGAAGTTATGTCCAGTCACTGCCTTTCTTAGAGGTCTGCATTACTTGCGGTCTCTCTGACACTGCATAACTAAAGAAAAAAGAAATCTTACTTTAAAGTTCAGGCAGTTTAGCTATCGCTGTTATATGAGCTGACAAAAGTGAAATATCAGCGAAGGAACGCAGCCGTCTTTTCTGTGATATCCTGTGAATGCCTCCTGAGAACTTGTGTGTTTAAGAAGCAGAAGGAAGTGTCTTGAAGTTTGTGACCAAACCATGTGCCTTGATCTCCATCAGTTGCTCTTTAAACTGTAGCTTTGTTTTGATCTACAAATCAGGGACTGGTACAATGAACTTCCTGTCTGTGTGTGTGTATGTGTGTGTGCTTGTTAGCTGCTGGCTGGGGCTGTCCATATCCTTTCTACACACCCTCCGGGGTTAAACTCATTTACACAGAATCCACAGTAGCGTCCTCCCCCTTACTGTCTCTACCCCTCTCTCCCATTCTTTGACTTGTGTTCTGAAAGCTCTGCTACAACCTGGCACACAAAAAAGTCTTGTTCCTTCGCTTCAGCACTTTTACTGTTGTATCTACACAGGGGTCTTAAAATATATATATCTGCTTTCATGCTACCCTTTTAGTCTTCTTGTTGTATCCCTTCGAAGGTCATGTGCTGGCCAAGTGTGTACCTAGTTTCACTATCATGTCAGTGTGCTTGCAAACTCTTCTTTCACTTCCTCTGATGTTTCACACATCACAATAGGCTCAATGCACAAAGTCAACCACCAGGATACAGGTACTCATTTTCAAAAAAGTGGCATTATTTCATTCATTTTTTTCAGTCCAATTACGGGCAAAAAAAAGACACTTATCCTTGTGTAAAGCTAAGTGAATTGAGCCTAATGGATGCCAATGGCTTTAACTATGTGTAAAAGCTTGCAAAGGAATATTTGTTTAGATAGTCACACATGTTACAGTCTGATTGTACAACCTCTGTAAAATCTCAGATAGGCTCTACACTGGTGCTGATAAATCCAGAAGAGACTGTACAATCAGACTTTAACATGACTGTAAAATTAAGCATTATGTTGGCCATGTACTGTACATAGCAATTTTAGTCAATTTTAAAGTAGTATTACTATTGGGAGAGTGAAATACACTCTTCCCAATAATTAGCGTCACATGCCAGCTCTATACTGAGAGCTGAGTGCTCATGTAACCATTGATCGCTCAGCTCATGTGCTCACTTTCAGTCCCCCCCCCCCCG